>NW_026927347.1:0-30301 GCF_032062105.1 Saccostrea cuccullata | reverse complement strand
CTTCTTACCAGAAATGTCCCTTATGCCGATACAGTGGAAATTAAAATCATTTTTTGTATTTTTCATTGTGAATAAAAATTGTAAAAAAAAAAAAAATCAAAATCTGTGTTAGTGTTATTGCTTTTGAGGAAATCCAGTTTGAACCGGCTGGCTGGCTAGACTGTCTAGACTGTGAAGCGTGACGTCATAATGTCATTCTTGAAATGTTTTGCACACGGCCCCAAAGTATTTTACCTGTATAGTTTAGCAAAACGTAGTACCAACGTACCAATGTAAACATAGTGTAAACACCATATTTAGGGGTTATATACTGACCCACCTAGCCCAGGGTTAGGGTTAAAAGGGGTTAGGGTTAGAGGGGGCTAAGGGGATAGGGTTAGTTAGGGCTAGGGGGTTAGGGTTAGGGTTAGTTAGGGTTAGGGTTAGTTGGGGCTAGGGGGGTAGGGTTAGAGGGGTTTAGGGTTAGTTAGGGTTAGTTAGGGCTAGGGGGTTAGGGTTAGTTAGGGCTAGGACTGCACTCAGTTGACCCACCTATCCCTCTCAAGCAATCAGAACTGATCACGTGATTTCTCTCAGCCAATCAGAATGAATATCTATCGGGACGCCTTATACTACTTAGGGTTATTTTCGCCCGATTAATTTTCGCCGTTTCACACTTGCAAACAATTTTACTCCGTTTTACATTCGCCCAGTCAGTTTTTTTTTTTAAAGAAACTATACTGTATTCTTGGAATTCGTCCCTTTTTAAATTCGCCCAACCGAGGTTAGGACGAAGGGGGTGAAACTTCCCCTATATAATTTCTTATCATTTACATACGATTGAAATTGTTTGTTTTCATGTTTCTAAGATTGTTTTAGGACAATTTAACACTCTTTTAACCTGGTGTGACGCAAAACCTTGACCTCAGACGAAGATCAAGGTCACTTCTGGTTGGGTTAAATTTTGTTCAAAGCTTTCAAATTGTGATAAATTGGAGATGAAAATGACGCAATAGAAAAATGTGTTTAATTTTTTTTTTTTAAATTAACAACCCTGGTATCAAAACCCATTTAAACTTTAAATGGGTTTTGATACTGGTTGTTCATTTTTAAAAGTAATATCAAGGGCAATTAAATACTAACATAACAAGAGGCCCAGGGGCCACAGCGCTCACCTGAGCACATCGGGCTTGAATTTACTCCCCCCCCCTTCCAGGCGTTCATCATTTGAACAAACTAGAATCTACACTACCTGAGGATGATTCCATATAAATACCCCGGGTATCACTAATCATAGCTTTGAAGTACTTGAAAAGAAGATTTTAAAAGGTTTCCCTATATATCCCTATGTAAAACTTGGGTCGCCCATTTTGGCCCCACCCTATCCCCAGGGCCGGGGGTCATGATTTGAAAAAACTTGAGTCTACACTACCTGAGGATGGCTTCCCTATCAGTTTCATCTTTCCTGGCCCAGTGGTAATTGAGAAGGATTTTTAAAGATATTTCCTATATACAGTGGACCCTCATTTATCCGGACGCTTTGGTTCCCAGTCCATTTGTCCGGATATGTGAAGCATCCGGATATCTGAATCACCAGTTAAACAAGACAAAATAGCATATAAAATTTCGTTCCGATGAAAAATCGTCCGGATACTGAAGCATCCGGATATCTGGCGTCCGGATATCTGAAGGTCCACTGTATTCCTATGTAAAACTTGGATCGGCCATTTTGGCCCCATCCTTGCCCCGGGGGTCATGATTTGAACAAACTTGAATCTACACTACCTGAGGATGATTCCACATGAGTTTCATCTTTCCTGTCCTAGTGGTTCTTGAGATGAAGATTTTAAAAGATTTTTCTTATATATTCCTATGTAAAACTAGGGTCGGCCATTTTGGCCCCATCCTTGCCCCGGGGGTCATGATTTGAACAAACTTGAATCTACACTACCTGAGGATGATTCCACATGAGTTTCATCACTCCTGGCCCAGTGGTTCTGGAGAAGAGGATTTTTAAAGATTTTTCCTATATATTCCTATGTAAAACTTGGGTCGGCCATTTTGGCCCCAACCTTGCCCCGTTGGTCATGATTTGAACAAACTTGAATGTACACTACCTGAGGATGCTTCCACATGAGTTTCATCTTTCCTGTCCTAGTGGTTCTGGAGAAGAAGATTTTTAAAGATTTTTCCTATATATTCCTATGTAAAACTTGGGTCGGCCATTTTGGCCCCACCCTTGCCCCTGGGGTCATGATTTGAACAAACTTGAATCTACACTACCTGAGGATGCTTCCACATGAGCTTCATCTTTCCTGGCCCAGCGGTTCTGGAGAAGAAGATTTTTTAAAAATGCCATTAATTTTTAACAAATTCATGATTATCTCCCCTTGGAAAAGGGCTTGGCCCTTCATTTGAACAAACTTGAATCCCCTTTACCCAAGGATACTTTGTGCCAAGTTTGGTTGAAATTGGTCCAGTGGTTCTTGAGAAGAAGATGAAAATGTGAAAAGTTTACGACAACGACGACGACAACGACAACAGACAACGGACAAATTTTGATCAGAAAAGCTCACTTGAGCCTTCGGCTCAGGTGAGCTAAAAATGAGTAAAGCGTGATGCAAGGATAGTCCACATATTAACATTCCAACGGCTCTCCCTTTTTTCCCAATGGTCATTTTGCCAATGTGTTTTTAAATCACAATAAGATGCTCATTACACAAAACACGTGCCGCAAAGTACATATCTATTGGTTTTAAGCTTCGTAACGGAACTTTGGTTTTCATCGGTAATATTTAATTTTCTTTCAATATTTGTTTAGAAAACTCATTTGTTTTAATAATTTGAAAATATCATGTACCATTCTATAAAGTAGAACAAGTATACATTTATTAGAGTGAACACCTAGAAGTTTTGTTAACTGTACAGTTCTTAATTTTGTGTATATACAGTATTAGAAAAAAGTGCACTTTATTAAAAGTATGGAAATTAATGTTGTCTAGGGACTAGAGAGAGTCTATCAACACTTCAGAAACTTGCATTATTTCAGATTTTGTCTGTAAAACAGATAAAGTCAGGTCAAAAGTTTTCTGCGAACTTGCTGCTTGCATATATACATGAATGGACCAAAAACAATAAGGAAATTGTTTTCTTGCTAGTTAGCATCAATGTTTGCTGCAGGCTTCGAAGCAATGTTTGCATATTTGAAAAATCCCGTGTTTCCGACAGACATGCAGCAGACCTCATTTGCATGGTAGAATGTTTGCTGTTAGCTTGCTGCACACTTGCCGCAAACTGCCAAGGCTTTGTATACTCTATTCTCTGACCTTATAGATTGTCGCAAACACCAAGGCTTTGTATAGACTGTCATGCTTTCTTTAGCTACATTACAGCAAGCTTGCAGCAAGTTTGTAGCAATGTATGCTGCACACTTGTAGCAAATACAAAAAGTGTAAATGGATTTAAAAAGCATAATATAGGTGAATAACATGTGAATTAAGAGAACTCACGAGAACGTTGTAGCCTAAAAGCCTCTTATCTTTGGACGAGTCCTTTTTTGTGTATGTTTTGCAATGGGAAACCGAAAATATGTGTTGCATCAAAAAGTAAACCAGGAGTTGCAAAATGGCATTATGTAATAAAGATTCTCTGAAAGTCTCTTCAAATTTCATTCGGTGGTATGAGAGGAGTTGCGGATGGTACCACAAAGCGTAACAAACAGACGAACTAATGGAAAGACGGACGGACATACCCTCCCGCTTTTCAAGCGTGGGCATAATAAAGTTCTATAGCATGACACATTCATGTATCTTACCCTGAAATTATGATCGTCATTTTTACTGACATCAATAACATTATTTAAGCATTTCGTAAATCCAATGTAGATAGGGGTTCCACAAAGATCAATAATGTAAACATCGTCTCCTGCCATGGCGGCCACTCCACATATACACATATCTCCCCCACAAGACTGCAACTTCACGTCTACCTAAAATATAATAGTACATTGTTGTTGTTTCATTAGTTGATTTTTAACAATTATTTCATTTAATGAATAAAATAACTGCATGATTTATAAGTTGTTTTTTTTTTCTTTTTAGCAAATTACAAAGCAGGTGAGAGTAGAGTATACCAACTTCTGTATGTATTCCCTCAGAATCTATGTTTTTATAAAGGATGTACGTCCCAGCGTGAATAATGCCAAATTTTCTGTAAAACCATGCATGAGTTATTTAATCAATAAAGAGGCAAATAAACGTTAGAAATGGTTTTTATTGTTTTACAACACCAAGCAATAACGATATACATGGAATTTAAGCCCATTCACCTCCAATATTTTTTGCCGATATAGAGATTACTATTGAAAAAAGCTACTATATGCTGCTGGGGCAGCAGCATATAGTAGCAGCTCAATAAAAACGCCTCAAACAGATGAAAGATGACTTTCTCTTTATTTTGCTTGTCAAGGGATTTTTGGAAGTTGATAGTGCCCCAACTGAAATATTGGTCCCCCCTCCCTCCCCAACTGAAATTGCTACTGGCCTTGGATATATATATATGTGCGAGGGTTGTCCAGTAAAATTATGACGAAGTTGTCTAGATTGCAAAATACACATCAATGCGTTCTAAAATTTTCACTAGTATACATATCAAATTTCAAATAGATATAATTTTTTCCATCATTGAAAGCTCAAGTAAGTTTTTCTGATCACATTTTGTCCGGCGTCCGACTGTCTAACTGTCTGTAAACTTTTCACACTCTCAACTTCTTCTCCAGAATCACTGGGCCAATTTCAACCAAACTTGCCACAAAGCATCCTTGGGTACAAATAAAGGGCGACGCCCTCTTTCATTAGGAGATAATTACGAAATAGTGAAAAATTGGTGGCATGTTTTAAAAATCTTCTTCTCAAGAACCAGTGGGTCAGGAAAGAATGAAACAAATGTGCAAGTATCCTCCGGTAATGTAGATTCAAATCTATCTAAATCATGACCTCCGAGGGTAAGGCGAGCCACAATAGGTGATCAAGATTTACATATAAAAATTCAAGAAAATATTTAAAAATCTTCTCAAGAACAACATAGCATGTTTGGCCATATCTATAGGAACATCCTCAGGTAGCGTAGAATCGTCTGGTCAAATCATGGCCATCGGGGGTTAGGATGTGGCCACAAGGGACGATCAAAGTTTTACAAATGAATTTATAGGAAAAATCTTTAAAAACGTTCTTTACAAGAACAAAAAAGCCATGATTGGTCATACTTATATGGAAGCATTCTCAGATTGTGTAGATTCAAGTTTGTTCCTGTCATGGCCCCCATGGGAACGGTGGAGCCACAATAGACAATCAAAGTTTTAAATAGGAATATATAGGAAAAATCTTCAAAAATCATATTTCAAGTCATATTTCAAGAACCAATGGGTCATGAAAAATGAAACTAATGTGGAAGCATCCTCAGGTAGTGTAGATTCATTTCTTTAAATGGTGAGACTTAGGGGTAGGGTGGGGACAAGATGTATACGGAAAACTCACAGTAAGTCAAAGAAATATGTAAGCATTCTTAATGAGTGTAGGTTCAAGTTAATTCAAATCACCCCCCCCCCCTTTTTAGAGGAAAGTTGGGACCGCTTATTAATGCATTTAAGCTTTTTAAATACTGGAATGATTTTTGCTTTTTTTCTAGCCACAGTGCTCAGGTTATCGATATGGCCCATTGGCTTCTTGTTCTAAGCTCTCTGATTATAGCTCAAACTTGATTATCAAGTACAAAACAGTATATAGACTTGTGCTACTATTTATAGATTTTGAGAAGCATGTCAAATTGATGTTTAAAAACTTATATAAAAATTATCCCTTTTCTTTGAAAATACCTGTTGTTAAAAGTTGTCATGTAAACATCATGGCTATTGATTGTGCAAACTGCACCCTTCCAGTGGTTATCATCGACAAGAGATATCTGAAAAAATCTTCATCTGAATAAACATGTAATTTGATAGGTCTTTAAATAAAAGAGCACAGCTGGTATCCATTGGGATTCCGACTGATTTGATCTCCAAAAAATACATGAATATTGATAATGTTGTGTATATTTACAGTAATTTGAGATACACTTACCGTAATGTTTTGCTGAAAATGTTTCCACTCATTACCATAGTTAAAATATCGTGATTGCAGAGTTATTTGATATTGCAATGGAATTATGTATTTGTAATTATCAACGAGATTCAGAGTTATGTAGTTGGTGACGTTCCATTCTCTTTTCCTTATTCGAAGACCACATCCATCCTGTACCATTATATGTGGGTCACAGCTGGACTCTTTTGCAATGCTTATTATAATTTCTAACTCACAATTAATAGGCTCTTTGTCCTGTGGGTAGTAAAACACGCATCCAAAAGGAACTGTAAGGTAAAGCCCGATTCTAGCCATTCGTCCTCTTACCATTTCGACTGGAGATGGTACAGTCTTTTTTTTTCAAATATCAAAAGAAATAGTATATAATTGAAATATGTCTGTATTTTTTTTAAAATTCTATTTATTTATGTGAATAGATAGAAGAGGCTTAATTTATCTTGTTTTGACTGTATATCCAAAAAGGTCACTTACATGTATTTTAAAATTAAGAGAATTTTCATTTTTATTACTCGTAACTGTATGTAAGACAAACTTACAACTTTTCACGCAATTATGTTTGTTAAAAATAAAGGAATTCAAATCTCAATGTTTCTGAAGTCGCTCTTTAATTTATAGTTTTGAGTTAATATGAATGACTTTTAGCCTTGTTTTTGATCAAAAGAAGTCACCGTTATACAAGAAGCTAACTTAAAGTAAACATTCAAGATATTTTTGAAACACACAGAAAATTTTGTTGTTAGAATTTCATGTCCCATTTAAATGAAATACTATAAACATTTTTTTACATTTTTTTGCAGCGAATATTTTGATGATAGCAAAATTTGGATAAAATCTTTCATTTTTGTCAAAAATACCTAGAAAATTATTTTAAAGATGTGAATATTAAATGAATACAGGTGTTTAAAATGTAAAGGTATATTTTACTTTAATCCCCACAAGGAAACCTTCACTTCGGAGAGATAGATGCCCTGGGTCATTGCTCCCACTCTTTGAAAAAACCGCACATGAAACCTTGCGGAAAACGATACTGAATTAATTAGATAAGTTGCAAAAATGATAAATCATTTAGTATTGGACTAATTTCAAAATATCACTTTTACATCTAAAATCCTCAAGTTAATTACCGTTGATGCTACACGCAAACCATTTTCATTTCTGAAATATGTTGACGAGATATTTGCAGCGGTAACTAATGATGACGTATACACGATATGAGCATCATCATACCATTTAACCATGTAAAGGAGAGAGGTGTCGGACGATGGTGTAAAATTGCATTTTAGATACAGTCTTTCCAACCATAGTCTCCCAGCAAAATATTTTTCAGTTTCAAATTCAACAGTCGGCTTACTTGGAGTAAAAACACCTTCTGAAAAGTCTGAAAAAAATAAGGACAATATCAAGTAATAAATTTACCACTCTGAAGCTGGGCTTGATTGAGCATGTTGAGACGCATTCAATATACATGTAGATTCATAAACAAAAGACTAAATGTTGAAACTTACCATATAACGCAAACAAAAATAATGCCAAATACGGCGAGGAAATCACCATTCTTTAAACGGATGTTCTAATCACTCTTAGCAAACATCTTATCTTTCTGTCTCTACCTTCGAAGTATGTGGTGACAATTCTTTTCATTGTTCTTGTCATAATGCATGATAAGAGCAAACTCACAGGTTATCGCATGTCAGCTTTTCATACTAATTGTTAGTAAATAATGACTTTTCTATGGATTTTTCAGTGATTCACCGATCATGATATGGAGCAGACGGTGGGCCATTGACTGGTTGTAAGAGAATTCTCACTCTTCCATGGATTCTGATAAAGTTTTAGATCCATGTTTGCTCTGCTCCTGATTTGTATTATTTAAAAAATGGACTTATGAGCTTGAATACTATTTGTTATCTTCGTATATTTCATTATAATTATTTTGACTGTCTGTTTTTGAAAAAAAAAGGTGGCAAAAATATTCTCAATATGCTGATGTGGGGCACTTCCTAATTTGCATTCTATTTTAATACCTCACCAAATGGACCATAAACACCAGAGGCTGGATCAGGTGCTATCTACTGGCTATAAGTGGCTCGGTTCAAAACTTTATTATTCTCAAGGAAACAATTTTTATGCATTCCATATGCAAGCGAAACCTGTTTTCTGGAATGCATAAAATATGATTGTTTTCTGGAGCTAAGTCGAGTCATTTTTTAACTTTTACTACAAGAAGCACTGACTTTTACAGTCGCCAATCAGCAATCCTCGGCTGATTCCGCTACGCTCCATTCAAATCTCGGATGTGTTAGGCGGTGGTTTCTCCGCCGGAAACTGCCTTGTCACTCATTTCATATTTCACTCTGCCTAAAGGTCTTCAAAAAAAAGGTTCTTTATTTTTCTAATTCTTCATTGTATATTGCTTTTTTAAAATTACAACTCAAATAAAATCGCATGACTGAATCAGCAAGATGATAGAACACCTTTGACGTCCGAGGTTACTGTGCGTGGTACGAGCCACCCGAGTGACAGTTGGCGGTATGTTATCATAGTATCCAATCAAATGACGCGGTACAACCAAAATTAAATTATTTGGTCATAAACAATCTACGTTATTTCAAAGTGACGTCGTATGTGATCAACGTGCTCAACACATTCAATTTTTTTTTTGGGGGGGGGGGGATGTTCCTTACTATTTGTAATAAATCAACCAAAAATGTAAAAAAAAAAAAAAAAAAAAGTAATAAGGAATCATGTTAGGGCTTTATAAGATTTAATCACATGATCAACCCGTATTTACTTCCCGATTTAGAATGATACTTTATTTCTTTTTCAACATATATATGTATAATATGTATTGGGTGGTGCTGAAACACAACATAACTTTTCTGCTTACTATGTCACCACGTGCTAGTCACTTCCTACATGCAGAACTGTTGCTCTCTGCTTGAGAAAATTCGAACAGATAAAGCATAGAGCTACAGATCCAAGAATTGTAAAAACCTTAATGTACGCCAATGTTTTTGGTCGCTCACGTAATTCAGACAACAACGCATTCCCCAAATTATGTATCTTAGTGTAGCTTACTAGTGTACCAAATTTTATTGAAATCAGACTGAAACTGTAGGATGAATATCACTTTCAAACATTGTATACAGACAGACGGACGGAGGTAAAGGTACGATGGCCGGTATGAGCCGTCAAATTACAAGTAAGAGTAGTTCTATTATGTACGCAGAATTATTTGACTTTAGTAGTATTACCTGTGTCATTTTGTACATGTACACTTTGTCAATGGCAAAACGCATTTAGTTGTAATACCGGGGTAGTAATTTGTACATGTACAAATCTTGAGACAAAATACAACTAAGACTACTTAACATTCCTTAGATTTATTTTATTAGGAAGATTATCTGTAAACTTAGAAGGGACAAAATCATAAACATGTGTTATCTGATTTTTCTTCTATTTCCTCTTGTTAATTTCCCCCATTTTAGTTGTTTAAAAAATGCTGTGTACCTTACTTCAATTGATGGAAAAAATGCAGCGATATTGGATTTTTTCTTTTGTCTTTGATCTCAAAATTTAATTTTTTTTTATCATAGAATATTTTGCTTCTATTTGAATTTCTCTGGGTTTTTTTTTTTATCTAACTCTCATGATAACAAAATCTTAACCTCCTTCGTAGTCCCATAATACTGGTTAGAGATTCCAGAAACAATGGAGCTGCATCTTTATTATTTTTTTTCTATCCAGATGAAAATCTGTCGCTTGATCGAACTATCGAGGAAACATTCTGTAGATTTCTGTAATTTGGGACGGAGACTAAACAAAACACGTGTGTTTGGGGGGGGGGGGGGGGGGGGGGTTTACGAATGAGGGTGGGTAAATACATGTTAATGCTGTATTCCAATTCTTTTAATGATATTTAAAACAGCAGGATTGATTTTAATTTTACAAACATTGTCAGTGATCTTATCTGTCGGGGTTTTCCACCATTGAAGGCATATTTTGTGAGAGTCTTTTTTCAGATGGTAAATCAGCTGCATCTTTATGTAAAACGTTATGTATTTCCTAATTCTATTTTTTTACTCGTTCCAATGAAAAAAAAAATAATGAAGAAAAAAGTAATATGGAAACAGTGCAAAGCATAGAATGAAAAATAAACACATTTTTTACGCAGATCATCAAGCGACAGATTTTCATCTGGTGAATAAAGAAACAATAAAGATGCAGCTCCATTGTTTCTGGAATCTTTAACCAGTATTTTGGGGCCTAGGAATGAAGGTTTTTTGTTGTGAAAGATAGAATTTACAAAACCAAGAGGAAACTAAATAAATAGACACAAAATATTCTATTATGAAAAAAATTAAATTCTGAGATCAAAGACAAAAAAAAAAAAAAAACAAGAGGCCCACGGGCCTTATAGGTCACCTGAGCATTATGCAACAACTTTCCAGTTATTGAATTTGATTAATGTTTTAAGCCAGATGCTATATGGCATTCACAATTTTGAAAGAGGCACCATTGATCATCATAACAATACATTTAGCAGTTGCTTAGCTTGGTTACTGAATACCCATACGCAGGGTAGGGGAACAAAAATGCATTCCAACTAATCAGTAATATTCAGCAATAATCAGTAGTGCCCCTAACACTGTGACATAAACCCCTGACCCTAGGTCCACACATTGCACAAGTTTTAAAAAGGCACTTGAAATTCACAATTCTGGAAGATTAGGGCCCTTGCTCATCATAACTATATAGGTAGTTCATCTGCTTCATACCCAGAGACAGAGAAGATAATTTTCAAAGATTTAATGTATTTTCACTATATAATCAATAGAGCCCCGCCCTAACACCAGAACCCCTGACCCTGGAGCCATAAAATTCATAATTTTAGAAGAGGCATTCTTGCTCATCATAACTATGTACTTAGTTAATTTAATTTCTAGGAGCAGAGAAGAAGATTTTCAAAGAATTCATGTATTTTCAATATATAATCAAACGAGCCCTGCCCTAACACCAGAATCCCTGACCCTGGGACCATAAAATTCACAATTTTGGTAAAAGCACTCTTGCTCATCATAACTATGCACTTAGTTAGTTTATTTAATACCTAGGAGCAGGAAGAAGGTTTTCAAAGAATTCATGTATTTTTACTATATACTGTAATCTATAGAGCCCTGCCCTAACACCAGAACCCCTGACCCTGGGACCATAAAATTCACAATTTTGGTTGAGGCACTCTTGCTCATCATAACTATGCACTTAGTTTATTTAATACCTAGGAGCAGCGAAGAAGATTTTCAAAGAATTCATGTAATTTCACTATATCATCAATAGAGCCCCCCCCCCCCAACACCAGACCCCTTGACCCTGGGGCCATAAAATTCACAATTTTGGTTGAGGCACTCTTGCTCATCATAACTATGTACTTAGTTAGTTTATTAATACATGGGAGCAGAGAAGAAGATTTTCAAAGATTCCATGTATTTTCACTATATAATCAATAGAGCCCCGCCCTAACACCAGAACCCCTGACCCTGGGACCATAAAATTCACAATTTTGGTAGAGGCACTCTTGCGCATCATAACCATGCACTTAGTTTATTTAATACCCAGGGGCAGAGAAGAAGATTTTCAAAGAAATCATGTATTTTCACTGTATATAATCAATAGAGCCCCACCCTAACACCAGAACCCCTGACCCTGGGGCCATAAAATTCACAATTTTGGTAGAGGCACTCTTGCTCATCATAACTATGTACTTAGTTGGTTTATTTAATACCCAGGAGCAGAGAAGAAGATTTTCAAAGAAATAATGCATTTTCACTATATACTTATTTAACCCCGCCCTAGCACTAGAACCCCTGACCTCAGGGCCATGAATTTCACAATTTTGGTAGAAGACTCAATGCTGATTACAATCATGCAAACAGTTTGACTGCTTGATGTCCAGGAGTAAAGAAGATTTTTAAGATTGCATCAATTTTAGTAGTTTTGGCCCCACCCCTCAGGCCCCAGGGGGGCAGGGATCATGAAATTCACAATTTTTGTTCCCCTTTACCCATAGATGCTTTGTACCAAATTTGGTTGAAATTGGTTCAGTGGTTGCAGAGAAGAAGCTGAAAATGTTCAAATGTTAACACACGACGGACGACGCACGACGACGGACGAAAACGGATAGCAATAGGTCACCTGAGTTTACTCAGGTGACCTAAAAATCGTTGCATTTTGCGATCAATTGATGTAAGGTAAACAATATTAAACAGGCGCGGATCCAGAAATTGAAGTTAGAGGGGGCCCCAAAAATAGGCAGGCCGCCTTGAGCCCTCGGAAGCTCCTGGATTCTAGAGATTTTGTAGGGTAAAAAAGAGGTCTACCAAGTAGACATATTTACATTACGCTAACTTTGATAATTTTAAGGGGGGGGTGCGCCGGGTGCACTCCCTCTTAAATCCGCCACATTAACAACTAAAAATGAGAGGAACAAGAGACAATAGAAGAAAAATCAGATAACACATGTTTATGATTTTGTCCCTTCTAAGTTTACAGATAGTCTTCCCAATAAATCTAAGGAATGTTAAGTAGTCTTAGTTGTATTTTTTCTCAAGATTTGTACATGTACAAATTACTATTACAACTACATGCGTTTTGCCATTGACAAAGTTTACATGTACAAAATGACACAGGTAATACTACTAAAGTCAAATAATTCTGCGTACATAATAGAACTACTCTTACTTGTAATTTGACGACTCATATCGGCTATCGTACGAAGGACATGTTTCAGTTGCATAAGCTCTTTGGTCTCTGACCAGTAACTAAATACTTAGTAATTAAATGCATCTTGAACAATTTACCAAGATTTATTTTATTCATATTGGGAAATTTCAAGTTAGCAAATAAATTGCAGTATTTATTCTCATGTACGGTAACATCTATGAATATATTATTAAACAAATCATGGTTGATCAATAGACGTAAGGATCTTCATCCAAACACCTCATTGGTTGAACACTGTCCAGATAAAAATTCACTGGTACCAATTTGACAAAAGTATGGTCTGAAAGGGAAGTGAGTGCAGTTTGGTTTCGAAATTCCACTTTCGCAGATACAAAATTGTGGTCCTGACGGGGAAACTGGTGCAACATAACCACTCGATTTTATCGTATTAAGGTCTGCTGTTCTGAAACATGTGTTGATAGAGCTGTCTTATATACTACTAATTGGCACTTAGAAAAGAAAAGTTTTTATAGCATTTAAACTACAAAATAATATAGCGTTTTTAAATATTCATTAGTTTGATATTTTCTTCTTAAATTATATCTTCAGATGAAGTTGATTTACCCCCATGACAGAATGAAGTCATCTACCGACGATGCCACACCATTGTTTGTGATAAGCTGACTTGAACCCAGGCGACCACAGAGACCTTCAGATCTGTGTAAATCGTGCACAGAAGGACTCACATCAACCTGTATTGCAAATCCGTCTACTGGCAGAGTTTCTATCAGCACATCTGTTCCAGTGGGAAAGAGAATCTGCTCAGTAAAAAATGAAATTTTCAAAACAAGCTTAATTTTTGCTGTTATCTTTGACTGGTTGGGGGTAAACTTGGGACTTTAAATCTTTGAAAATTACCAGAATTTGGGCATCGCTTCACTGATTTTTTAGGAAGATAATCTCTAGAAATTTAGTTGTTTGTTTTGACTTACCATATGAGATGATGCTGTCATTCTTTTAACTGCTATTAGATTATGTTGACATTTAGGAAATCCGACAACAGGGTAATGTACCGGTTGACAATAATCAGTGAAGAAAACGTCACCTCCTGCTATTGCTGCGATACCACAAATGCAGACGCCTTTAGAGCAGGGTTGGGTTTTTATAGCGAACTATTTAATATATATCCATATAATCAGTTTACAGTTGCAGTCTGTACAGGCTCTTGTTGCTATCAACATGTATTTAAGCCTTTAGAGGCATAACTCTGAATTCTAAAGTACCTGCGTCAACATCGTCTCTTTCTAAAGAAAAAGTATCCATCTTCTAAAACTATCAGTTATGTCAACCATTACCAGTAGGAGAGCATGCTCTACGTATTTAATAATTCTAAAACGAGCTAAGTTATTGAAAAACAAGTTTATGATACACGACATCTTCGCTAGCCAAGGGTTTCTGGATACACTACTCTCCTCATAAACCCTTGGCTTACGGTGTTGATAAAAACTGGGATTTTTTTCTCGAGTTCTGATTGGGATTCAGTGTACCCGGTCGACCATCGAGTTCTGATTGGGATTCAGTGTACCCGGTCGACCAATCAGCAATTGTTTTTTGTAAATGACGATATTTGCGTTTAGGATACTTCTTGACTCTTTAATCTCGGAAATGAAAAACGCAAGTAAACAACGTTCCGTAAGATAACATGCAATTCTATGAATAGCTATGGTGTCATCCAATATCTTCTAAAAATGTGATTAAGAATCTATATTGAAACTTCAGATTTGTTCTACAAATAATAAATAAACGTAATTCAATTGCCTCTAAATTATTCTTGAAAAAAAAAATTTGATTTAATTTTTTTTTTAAACACGTGTCTTTATTTCTGTCGATGACGCAATCTGTGCATACCTGATAGATTCAGATCACGTGACGGAAAACAATCCCGTCTTTTGACTTCTCCGTATGCCAAGGGTTTATGAGGAGAGTAGCGTATCAGAAACCCTTGGCTAGCGAAGATGGATACACGAATATTAGCAGTCTCGTTTAAAGTCATCATTTCCTAAGTTCTATGGTCGATACAATGACCTTGTCAGCAAATACAGTCTAGATCATTAAGCTAAAATTAATGCTGACTGACTTTTTTAATATCTAATTTATTTATTGTTAGGATATTATTCACACACTGAATAGTTGACGGACTTTATCCGTTATTTCCCGATCATGACAAGGAGCACACGGCTGGTGTGACCGGTGGGCAGGGGATGCTCATCCCTCCATAACATCTGATCCCACCTCTGACGTTTTAGAGGTCCATGTTTGCTCTGCTCTATATTTATAATTGTTAAATGGACTCTTGAACTTGAATACTAGTACTGTTCGTTAACTTCATATATTTCATTTAAATAGAAATTGTATACTGGGTTGTAAATGAAGCAAGTTATATATTTGGCGGAACGGTGGTGTATGGAAATATCTCCTTTTTCTGCTCCTCAAAATTGCTCTTACACAATGCGTTTAGTTAAAAATTTTATACATTATAGGAGAGATATAATGTATAGTGGGGTATTTTTTGTGGAGCGTTTTTGACGATTCTGGGGTTTTGACGATTTCTTCCTATTGTACACATGATGAATAAGTGTAATAAATATACTTTGTAAAAAAAAAAAAAAAAAGTCAAATAACCCCAGGGGTTGAATATCGGGGGGGGGGGGGGGGGGATAGGGGCTGTCCACAAGTACCTGTGATATGCGAACGGATCTAACGTCTTATCTTAATTAGACTGTAATACATTAAGTTGCATTAAGCATTATTGGTCTGATAAACAACGAAAATAAATATCTAAAAAAAATTCCATGGAATATCTTTATTTGAAAGAAATTTAAATGCTTACTTTGTTATTTAAAATGAACAATTATATTTTGAAATACGAGAAAATACTATATACGAGGTATACGAATGAAGGAGTAATGCAATTATTTTGATGATTAGACCGTTGTAATCAATGTTTATCCGACACTGGAATGTATTAAAATATATGGAGATAACGAACAGTATTCAAAATCAGAAGTCCATAAAACAATACAGAGTAGGAGCAGAGCAAACACGGACCTCCAAAACATCGGAGATGGGATCATGTGCCATGGAAGAGTGAGCATCCCCTGCCGATCGGTCATACCCGCCTTTTGAAAGTGCTTTCCGTTACTTTTTATATGTTCACAATACAATATACAACTGCAAGAGATGAACTTTTATTAACAATAATTGTATTTTAATAATCTCTCTCTGAATTTGAATAATTATAATATGGTGGTCCTTGTCATGGATTTATATCAAATAAAGTGATGCCGTATATACAATGTACATGTACATGTGCATTTATGGAAGCAATGAAACGTTTTTTAATCTTTTTTTTCCAAAACGATTTCTCTTTTAAATTCCTCGTTTTTCTCTTTTTTTTTGGTTTATACCATATTTTTACTAAAAATAATAACGGCTTCAAGGCATTTTAGGCAAACAGTTTGGTTCTTGGGTTCGAGAGAAAACGCATGTTGCCATCGATCCCAGACAATAAATGTACTAATCCTTTTTTTGTCACCTTCAAAAATAGATATTGCTTTATATACAATGATTATTTATACATCTTTCCTGACTTCTATATCATCACCGATTCTACCTTTTCAATGCATACACTTTTAATAAATAACAAGCAGTATTGAACGTCATTTAGCTTAAAGCAATTTGTTAGACTTACTTAGTATGTTAGTCAGCAGGTGTAGGACTTTATTTGTAATTCATCAAATTGTTAGAAAAAAGTGAATCAACATTGTAACTAGAGGTACTGTGAGCAATGAGCTCACTAAATGATACCCCCGCCTCCCATATGAATATAATGGCAGTGTCCATGTTTTGCTACATAGGACACCCAACATATTTATGTGTCGGATCAAAAAGTAAAATAGGAGGTGCACAATATGGCAATTCTTAATAAAGATTCTGTAAAAGTCTCATCAAATTTCATTCAGTGGTATAAGAGGAATTGTGGATAAGAGATGATTACCATAAAGCGTAACAGACGGACGGACATACCGATTTCTATATACCCTCCCGCTTTTCAAGCGGGGGATATAACAATTAAATTCCAATTTCTCAAGGCTCGTATCATTCAGTAACTTGATCAGGCATAGAGTAATACACATACGAATTTCTATGCATATACAAGAAAGCTACATCAGGTTATGGTAAAAATCATAGGTTTTTTAAGTAACATTTATTTTTAAAAATATTAATTGAAAATGATGAAATGATTCTAAAATGTTATATTTAAAAAAAACACACACCTCCATTCGATAACCGTCTGAATGAATGGTTCTGTACAGCAAAAATGTCCCTGTCTGTGTGATTTCAAAAGACCTACAATATTTAAAAGAAATATATATAAATTCAATTAAATATACTGTACAGTTCTATGCAACCTTAAAATATAAAAGATCAGTGTCGAGGAGGGGTTGTTGACAGAGAAATTTAAAATGTAAATAAAACAAGTGTCCGGGTCCCTTTAAACAACTATTAATATTCCTTAAAATAAAATAAAGACCAGAAATTCGAAGTACGAAATTCTTGAAGAAGGATCAATATCCTCAACATCTGACCACCTATCCGTCGTGTGCAATCTAGAAACACATACCAAAAGAATAAATTAAAAGATTCTTGTTCTATACTTCCAGCATGGCACAAGGCGAGTAGTGAAGCCATACTGGAGTATAAATCACGTACCTGCGTCGAGTTACAAAAGCTAATAGAGGTCAACATTGCGTCAAAAAACGACATTGAAGTCTACAACCAAACATTGACAGACATTCTTTCTACTTCAGCTTCATCTTGTATCCCCTCAGCTGAGTTATCCCATATACTAAGCCTGGCTGGACAAAAGCTGTAAAAGAACTGCATGCAACAGAACGAGCTATGCGTCGCAAATGGATACAAGAAGGCAGACCAAGAGGCATGCAACACGATGCGTACCGTAATTATAAAAGTGCTAAACGTGCATTTAAAAATGCTCACGACAAAGAATATGAAATCTTCATTCAGTCTATTTATCATGAAATAGATGAAGCCACCGAACTCGACTTGCGCCTTTTTTAGAGAATCATAAAGCAAAGACGTCCAAGATCTTCTCGGTTCTATCCCGAAATTTGTGATGCAACAGGAGAAAGTCGTACAGAACCAAATGAAATTGCAAATGCGTTTGCAGACTTTTATGAAGACATCTACCGTTACAGCAAAAATTACTCTTTTGATAACGACTTTAAACATCTAATTCATTCCACTTATGATCAAATCAAAGCAAACTCTGTTGATAAAGATCACATATTCCAAATTTGAAATTTCACACGATGACGTCATCACTGCCACCTCTTCTCTGAAATATAGGAAAGCGCCAGGAGCTGACAACGTCACAAACGAACATACCTTACATTCTGACAATCTCATTGTTAAATGTCTATGTAAACTATACATTGCAATCATTGACACCGTCTTTGTCCCATCTCAATGGAAACGTGGACTTATCGTTCCGATTCACAAAGGAGGCACCAAACATAAAAACTCTTGTAACAGCTACCGTCCAGTAGCTTTATTACCAAGTATTTTCAAAATATTTGAAAAAGTGTTATCAGCCAAAATATTCTCTCTGTCCTTAAGTAAACCATTTCCAAACTTACAACAACAAGGCTTCCAGAAAGAACTAGGTATCCTCACTGCCTCATTTAATCTCCATGAAACTCTATATCATAACCTAGAAATGGGCAGTAATGTTTACATAACCTTTCTAGACACAAGTAAGACACTGTTTGGAGGAAAGGCCTCATGTGTAAATTGCACAAGCTTCACATTAGAGGAAAAATATGGGACATCATTGACGACTGTCATCAGGACACGGAGAGTGCAGTTATAGTCAACTAAACTAAATCACGCTGGTTTCCAGTCCAACAAGGCGTCAGAAAGGGGGCGTGTTATCTTCGTTTTTTTATATCTAGTATTCATCAATGACCTGCTAGACGAACTTCAATCACTGAATTTCAACCACCCTATAATACCGGGGTATTTGACAGAAATTACCATTCACCAGCCCTTGCAGACGACATAGCCTGCATCGACAATCAATGCTTGACACTGCCTTTAAATATCCCTCTAAATGGCGATTCGAATTCAACGCATCTAAATCATCTTTTCTGTCATTCCGTGCAAGAAACCAAAAACAGCCCGCAGCAGTAGACATTTACTTAGGTCAGTCCAAAATTCAATACGGAACGGTTTATGAACGTTTGGGTATTCCCATCAGCTCTAATACGAAATCCAAATCTCGAATTTCTCACGCATGCTCCAAAGGATGGAAATCCTTCTACCCTTTATCCAACCTAGATATCCTGAGTTAATCCTCCGACGATGGCTCACCTATACCAATCAGTGGTATTACCATCTGTTTTTATGGATGTGAAACCTGGAACCACATGTCTAAAGAAGACGTAAGACGTCTTAACACTTTCCAACATGGAATCTGCAAGCAGATCTTTAACCTTCCAAAACTTACAAGATCGGATATCTGCGAACAACACATGAACATTCTACCAATTAATGCAGAAATCGATACAAGGAAACTCCTCTTTTTAGGAAGACTTTGCCGGATGAACCTTGACTTCCTCCCCAACAAAATTTTACCTCACGCCTGTTTTCCTTTCTGTACCATCTAAGTGAGACCCAGATGGGATTTATTCCTGATGTCCTACATCTTCTCCAGATCTACCAACTTACAGACTTCTTAAATACTTGCCTTTTAGATGGATCATTACCGTCAAAATCCGCCTGGAAATCGATTGTACGCTCATCTGTCTACAAGTAACAAACTCTTCAACGGAATTGAACGGACAAATCACGATCCGGACTTTTTTCACTTTAATAATGTTTTCTGCACATCCAATCCAATTCTTATGTGACAATACACCAATTCTTTCAGTGAAATTCAAAACCTGAAATTTACTTTTAAACTCATAGCTTCCAAACCCCTACAGACCCCGATAACCTGTATGATGTGTGGACGCATTATTACCGATGTATTCTCGCATGCTACTGTCTCGTGTCAGATGTAACGTTGAATATTGACCCGAGTTGAAAATTGACCCAGGGTTCATTTTTCAACGTTGAATATTGAACCGCAGGTGTTTTTTCTCCGTTGAAAATTGAGACCACAAGTCGTTGAATTTAGACCCGGGGTCATTTTTCAACAGCTTGATAATTTTTTTTCTTATACCTGATGACCTCAACAAGTTGAAAATTGACCCTGTTGAATATTGACCCACCTCAGAGTTTGAACATTTTTTGAACTGGGAAGTTATTTTACCGGATTTGACGGTATCTCTATAGTTATATTTTGGTTTCATTTTTTCCCTTTTCAAGAATAATAGAAATAAACCTATCATCCTGTGTATATATGTACATTTTGATCACTACACGATTTCAGTTATCTTCAAGCATGACAACTTTTATTTTTTGACAATTCTTTCTATAATCCATAGCATCAATAAATAACTACAAAACTATGAATAGGGCATAAAACAAAAATCCTGGAAATCTGGTGTCTAGAAATTGAGCCCTATATAATATTATGTTGATCAGGTGGGCAGAACATCCCATCTAATTAAATTCAGTATAAAAATTAACAAAATTAAAAGCCCAAAAAGGGTACCTGTAAAGTGTGAAACGAAATAGAAACGAAACGAAACGAAACGAACTGAAACGAAACGAAATCTGCCGAAACGAAACGAAATCTACCGAAACGAAACGAAACCTACCGCGAAACGAAACGAAATCAAGACGAAACGAAACGAAATCAAAACGAAACCTGCCGAAACGAAACGAAACAAAACTTTTAGAATGTTTATATGGTCTATTTTTACTTCATATGAAATTTATATAGTTCAAGCACCACAGGCAATTGTTTCGCTTCAAGTTCCTACATAGGCGTCGGAAGGAAATTGAAAGTTGGGGGGGGGGGGGGGGGGGGGGGCTTAACCAACAAAAAGGTAAACCCCAGTTTTCAATGCCTATGTAATACATATCTTTGCAAGAAAGTGGGGATGGAGACTAACCCCTCCTCCCCGCTGCTTCCGACACCTATGTCATATTTTTTTAATATCTTACTGAATAGTTTACCTACTTAAAAATGACATCGTTCGCTTCGAGAGACTTTTTACTTGTCAGTTAAATCGTTTAAGACGTCTATGGTCAAGCCTCTTTATTGCAAACCACTCCTTTCTTCCTCCAAAATTACCTCGATAAAAATAGGACCGTATGTACGTAGAAAGGACACACAAGATTTCGGTTGGAGTTACATGTATAATTGAACAAAAAAAACCAGACACCTTGGAATGGAATACTAAATACTCTAAGTCTCTGGTTTATCCTATGTTTTAAGACATTCGCAATACAACAGTACAGTGACTTTATTTCGACCCGTACATAAACGAGCCTTTACATGTAACACATCAATTTTGATAGATATGTTGAATCTATATAAATAAGGACTGAAAATAAGAGTAAGATATAAAAATTAGAAAGTAATGCACATATTGAAACTATACATGCATAGTACGCTCGTGCATATTTGCAGCTTGCAAACACGTAAATGCATCATTAGACTGAGAAGGGAGCATAATTTATCGGTAATTAAATTTTATATTAACAAGTGCTTGAAGTATATGAATTTTATTTGAAGTAAAAAAAAAAAGTCCACATGTAGTTACATATTTATAATTATATACATGTACCTTGATTAAAAAAAAAACAAAACATTTTGATAGTGTTGTTTCGTTTCGTTTCGGCAGGTTTCGTTTTGATTTCGTTTCGTTTCGTCTTGATTTCGTTTCGTTTCGGTAGGTTTCGTTTCGTTTCGGTAGATTTCGTTTCGTTTCGGCAGATTTCGTTTCGTTTCAGTTCGTTTCGTTTCGTTTCGTTTCTATTTCGTTTCGCACTTTACAGGTACCCAGCCCAAAAATTAGAATGAAACACATCGGCCAAATGAATCCGATGATAGGTTATATTTGTGAAAGAGATTAATATAGCGACCATAGCATGTAAGTAATGCTGACTTTAAACATGGTTGGTGAAATCCCTGAAACAAACGTATCTGTCGGTAGTCTGCCTTGGCTTAAAAATTGATCGTTTTCGGAGCAAAACTTTGAGAATGAGATTATTCTTATTCTAGAACATATCATTCTTATTCGATACAATGTGATTCCTATTCGATACAATGTGATTCCTACTCGAGAATTTGTAATTTGTATTCGACAAATTGCTATTCCCATTGGAGATATTATGACAATATGATTCCTATATCATAATATATATCATTCTTTTCGAAAACACGCGTTTCCTATTCGATGTCATTCATATTTGAAAACACGCGATTCCTATTCGCTAATTTTGTCATTTCTATTCCATAATTTTATCTTTCTTATTCGATAATTATCTGGTTTATATGCAATAAAGTTGTTGTTGTTCGAAAACATACTAGCATCCATTGCTGTTCGAAGAAATACGATTCCTATTCGATAAACCTTTTATCTCATTGCATAATTTTATCTCTCCTGTGCGATTTTTTAAAATTCTTTTTCAATAATTGATATTAATAGGAATGTATTGTTTAGCATGATTATCGAATATAAATCATTTTATTAAATCATTATTGAATCATTATAGAAATGACAAAATTATCGAATAGGAATCATATATTTTCAAACAGAATAACAACTTAAAGGTGATGAATTTTCGAACAGTAATATCTTTTTTTTCGCACAAGAAAAACAACTAATCGAATAGGAATCATATTTTATCGAACAGGAATGACATGATATAGAAAAAGAAAAACAACATTTTTGAATAAGAATAACAAAAAAGTATAATAATGCAACGTTTTACCTGCCATACCATAAACAGGTGATAGAGGAAAATTACTTTACAAATACGGAAAGTACGCTTTGGAAAAGATGAAGAAGAAATCATTTCTTTTCTTATACAGTATAGTTTCAGTTGGCCTTCATCTTCCATAGTCAGTAAAACTTCCAAACATGAAACAGTTGTGGCACATTCAGTGGTGACTGTAATTCAAAGTTCACCGGGATATATCATGTCGACATATGAACTAAAATAACTATTGTTACTTGATCATACGTCATCGGTATATCTAAATGTTGAGTTGAACCCCATAACAAGTGTCTTGTCATGTAAAGTTTTTTTGAATATATTCTGATTCTTCTTCATAGAAATATTAAAAAAGGTCGGCCAATAAAGGAGCACAATTAGTGCCTATCGAAATTCCAAGTTTTGAAGGAAGAATTGATCTCCAAAGACTGCAAAAACGGTGTCGATAAGGAACTCCAGCTTCCTTTTAATACTGTAAACCAAGTATTATACGCGTGCGATAAATATCCGCGAGTTCCGCGAGTAACCTCTGCTCGCGGATATTCATCGTCGCGAACCAGTTGTTCATTTTCCCATGTTATGATTAGAGTTATTTACCCTTTTTTGAATACCGATCCCGACGGTTCAACAAGTAATCACGGAAGAACTTTAGTGGTCTAGAAGCAGTTGGAATTTAATTACAAACATTCAGAAAAAAAATATAAACGAATGGCAAATCTAAAACTATTTGTCTAAAAATGATTAAAATGTCAATAATTATTTCAGCTTGTGTTATTATTGTTCATTATTGTCACAGACGAGTTAGAGATAGCCTGGTTACGACTAATTATGGCCCAGTCCTGCTCTGTCCCAACCATTTATAAATAATTGCCCTTTGGCTATGTAGATCTTGTAAAGTGTCAATTACCCAATTAGCATGAGGTACTTTTACACTTTAGAGTTTGAAATCAACTTTAATTTCCTCAATTTTTTCCTGATTTTCATTCGAGCGTCGTGAATAGTGCGTAAGAAGTATACCAATGGTAACATTTTACCTACTTTAGGTGCGAATATAAGATAAACAATAGACGCAATGCACAGAATGTCTTGAATAATGCGTAAGCAGTACTCACGGTAGCATTTTTACCTAGTTTATGGGCGAATATAAATTTTTAATTTGATACCCAGAAATATATGTGGAAATTAAAAAAAAAATATGACCACTTGTTCGCGGAAATAAATCGTCGCGGATTAGTTCTCTAGCGGTCAGTTGCGAATAAAAAATGACGCGTATAATAATTGGTTTACAGTATCAACTTCAGGATTCTTTTAGGTAGAATCAGGGTGATTTTCGTTGATGACCTATCACAAGATATGAAAATTTCCGAGTTCAATCTTTATTGAGAAAGCAGTTGTCTATGATGTAAAAACGTATAGTTTAGAATTTGTCGTGAGGAGTGCTTATTCAGAGTGTGCAAAAGTTGTACGTTTTGATGTTACTGACTTTTGAAAAAAAATGGTGATTTCAAATTTTCTAAAGGGGGGTTAAGCATCCCTAGCCCCCCGTTCCCGACGCCTACGGATTATATTATAGTTGTAAAAAGCAAGTCATAAATATGTGGTTTTATGCTGTTGAATTTAGAACCGGTTTCATGATCAAAATTCCACGAGGCTCAGTTTTCAACGGACTAGGGTCTAAATTCAACACCTTTAGTCTCAATATTCAACGTTGAAAAATGACCCCCCCTGGTCAGTTTTCAACCCGGGTCAAATATCAACGTTACACCGGCACTAACAAGACAGCACTCCAACTGGTGGAACTCTTTGTCCAGGTCTTTTCCCATTCACCTGGAAGTAGAACTCAGCGGCCTTCCGGAAGATGACCTTTTCCTAATACTTCTAGGAAAACAAACACTGACAGCCCTTACTAAAACGGAGAAAATCGAGTTTAGGAAACTGAATTCAAGACATAAAGTGACCTCTTGTTCACTCTACAATAGACTCATTGCGTAGCATAATTTCACAACTTTTTCATATTCAAAATATTTGTATTTTCCTTTCGATTAATTCATTTCTTCTCATTACATTTATGTACATATATATCTTTTTTGTAACGTATTTGTTGTATGTTTGATTCTAATCTCCGTAATGGGGGAAATAAAAGATGAATGAATGAATGACATAAAAAACAACTGCTTCTGAAAAATAGATGGAAATGTTCATATTTTTAAAAATTATTTTGTGATTGATAATCCATCTATTTTTTTTTTATGAAGCAGAATTAATTTAAGAACTTCTGTTTTGGATTTTTTCTGTGACTTGATTATCGTAGATAATTCGATAAATCCACCAGAACTCGATTTATTGTGTCAAATATGAATGCCCTATCATATGCCATTCAGAAGGTATCAACAAAGTTGATTTTTTTTAATTAGGTCAATCGTGAAGGCCAAAGGGGTCAGAAATCATACCTTGTTCAAACATATTGTCACAGGTAGTGCACATGTCAAATATGAAAGCCCTATCTCTTCTCAATGAAAATTTATAATAAAAAATTTAAATGTTTGAAAAGTAGGTCAAAGTTACAAGATAAAAAGTCAAAGTGTATTTAGAGAGGTCTGGTCTTGTTACAGGCAATACACAGGTTTAATATGAAAGCCCCATCTTTTCTCATTCGAAAGTCACGACCAAGGTTAAAGTGTTTGAAAAATAGGTCAAACTTCAAGGACACGAATTAAAAATCATATTGTATTTAGATAGGTCTTGTCATAGGTAATAACCATGTTTAATATGAAAGCCCTATCTCTCTTCTCATTCAAAAATTGTGGCCAGTTCAAGGTAATGTTTAATTTTTTGAAAGGTAGGTCAAACTTCAAGGTTAAGATCACGGGGTCAAAAATCTAACGTACATGTACTTAGAAAGGACTTATCACAGGTAATACACATTTTAATTTGAAAGCCCTATCTCTTCTCATTCAAAAGTTGTTCATTGAAACGGAAGGTTCACATAGGATGTGACTGTAGACAAGGGATGGGTTCTCTGTCTGATACTGAGGCTACTACTGGTGTTTCCGGAGTGTCCTGTATTTTTAACCTATTAACGATTTATTTTCTTGAATGGATTTGTAAGATCTAATACTGTTTAAGATTTTTATGAACTTTTATCAATTTTAGCCATTATAACACATCCCAAAGAACTATGGAAGGGAATTACCGCCAAAAGTCTATGTATCTTGCTTTTATTCTTATTCTGACTACTTCTTTATGCTTTGTTATTATTGTAATTATATGTCACTTTATTGTTTTCATATTCGTCTTTATTTCATTTCACTTCGACTTTTATCCTTCTTCATTTTGTCCTTACTTCTATTTTGCTTTATTCTTGTAAATTCATTTTACTTTCTTTTAAATTGATACAGTTTCTTAAATGATTATCTCTATTACGAACGTGAATTCAATCACACAAAGAATGAAGCATATTCAATGAAGACGAATACAAGTTGTCAAAATTTAGTGCCGCATTATAACGCTAGGTGGCAGGGGTGTTCGCTACGAGTGTTGGTAAAACTAGGTACGCAAACCCGGGCCGGGGTTATTCGAGATTTTTCAATTTTCTGCCTTAATACTTTATCAATCGAACTTAAATTTTCAAATGATGTTTGTTATAAGTTCAGGTATATGTACCCGATAATGCCATTCCCTCGGAAGATGGTAATATTTCCCCTAGAAGACTGACTACATAGTGATGCTTCCTTCGGAAGACTATACAGTGAGACTTCCCCCGGGAGTGTCAATATATAGCTAGTCTTCCGTGGGAAATCTTGCTGTATATAGCAATTCGTCCCCCTTCATAGCAACCCCTTCCCCGAATAGTTTATTTTTAAATCGTAGAACAATGTTTATATACTAACGTTTTTGAAGAAAAGTTATCCGTCCTATATGAATAAATGTTTAAATGATATCATTTTAATAGTGGTTAATAATTAAATCATTTTAACCATTTAGTTAAACATAGACAATCTTCACGAGTACAAATGGATAATGACTTCCTCCCCCCCCCCCCCCCCCGGATGCAGCGCCCCTCCCCCCCCCCCCCGGGTGCAGTCGCCCGCGTGGCACTGTGGTTACGGCGTCTGCTCTAGAGTCACGAAACAGAGTAGTAAGAAGTCGATCAATACGTCGTGGGTTCGAATCATAGTCCCACTATGGGACGTGGAGTTCGGTCCTTCGGATGAGATCTAGACCGTATTATCCGAGGTCCCGTATACCAGTAGATGCTGGCCTGAAAAAAGATCCCTCACAGTTCAATGGCTATAAGTGCCGGGTATATAGGACAAATTTGCAGCTCTCCACCGGCAAGAGGTGGCTTCTCCATTTGAGTTAAAAATTCTCCAATTTAAAGGGACGTTATACAATGTATCACACCCCCAAGTCTCAATATATATACTGACAGTACAACCTCCTATGGGTTAAGTTTCACCGCATGCGCGGATCTAGCGGGGGTCGGGGGTCAGGGGTCTGGACACCCTCCCCCCTGGAATTTACAAGGTTAAGAAATGTATATACTAAAGCAAGAAAAAAAATACCTTGGACCCCCCCCCGGTAAACATGAATATGTGTGAAATGGGAATGAAAAGTGAAGGATTTGAGGCACTAAAAGTCATAGACTACAACCCCCCACCCCCACCCCCAACGAAATAGGATTTTCACGTTTGGGCGAGTTTAAGTTTTTTTGTTTGTGTGTTGTTGTTTTTTGTTTGTTTGTTTTTTTTTTTTTGCTTGTCAAGAAATTTCTGGGATTGGGTTGTTTTGACAGGGGTGGACCTCCCCCCTAGAAAAAAATTCTGGATCCGTGCCTGCACCGGTAGAGGGGAGGGTGGCCACGAAACATTTTCCTAAACGTAACAGACTTTTTACTACTGGCAAAGTTCAGCGAAAGGCTTGTTGCCCCCATCCCTTACACTTTTTGTTGCAGCACTAATAGTCAATTTATATTTTAAAAGTCATGTACTTAGTGAGTAATATTTGGTACTGAAAAAAGTTACTAAAAATACTATTTCAATATAAAATATTGTAGCAGAAAAGAAGACCGGGGAGTTTCTAGTATGCCTGGGGTGTAGCCTGGTTCCGACTTCGCCTACCCATAAAACTCCTCACTCCTTTGCAAAGCCCCGTCCCTAGAATCACACGCATGAGCAGTTAATATCGTGAAATAAAGTTCAATTTAGTGGAAGGTCCTGAAAAACAACTCAATTTAGAAAGGTAACTAGTATCAAAATATTTAATATTTTATGTCAATTAAACTGGAATTCAATTATCCAACAAATAACTTTAATAGAGTTATATTTTTCAGGCGAGAGAACAGTGACGTAGCATCGTTTTTGAAAATTCAAGCTACCTGGCTGAAAACCACTTGACAAGCAAAAAAAAAAAAAACAAGGAAATTGTCCAAACTTGAAAATACAAAGGCATCGGAACCGGGGAGGGGAGGGGGCTTAGCCCCACTTTTCTTTCCAAAGATATACTTAGTATAGACATTGAACATTGCTGCGTAGGTTTAGCCCCCCCCCCCTTTCCATGGACACGATGCAGTATAGGTTTAAAATGGGGAACGTGGTGGCACTGAAGTTCAACACCCCCCCCCCTTCCACGAAATAGGATTTTTGTGTTTGGACAGTGGACATTTCTTTTTTTTTTTTTTTTTTTTTTTTTGCCTTGTCAAGTTTTGTTTTTTTTGAAGGTCTAAAAAATATTTCTTACACTTTGCCCCCCCCCCCCCGGGCCCCAACTTTCACTTTGTCCGACGCCATTGAAATCCTATTTCGGGGGCGGGGGTGGGTTTTGGGTTAGATTCAACTTCTTCTATAGTATCAAATTTAAATTTTTCCCTACTATACTACATTAACCTTATTTGACCCTTATCCTTACAAAAAATGGGTCGGCCCTTCAATGATCATATTCAGTAAATTATATAAAGTTATGTCTGAAAAAAGAGACCGCTATTCCTGTGTGCCCAGAGAAAATAAATATAGAGTTTCCATCATTGGATCAGGTGATCGGATTCGGCCTTCAGAAGTTCGATTGATAAAGTATTAAGGCAGAAAATTGAAAAATCTCGAATAACCCCGGCCCGGGTTTGCTTACCTAGTTTTACCAACACTCGTAGCGAACACCCCTGCCACCTAGCGTTATAATGCGGCACTAAATTTTGACAACTTGTCTTCATTGAATATGCTTCATTCTTTGTGTGATTGAATTCACGTTCGTAATAGAGATAATCATTTAAGAAACTGTATCAATTTAAAAGAAAGTAAAATGAATTTACAAGAATAAAGCAACATAGAAGTAAGGGCAAAATGAAGAAGGATAAAAGTCAAAGTGAAATGTAATAAAGACGAATATGAAAACAATAAAGTGACATATAATTACAATAATAACAAAGCATAAAGAAGTAGTCAGAATAAGAATAAAAGCAAGATACATAGACTTTTGGCGGTAATTCCCTTCCATAAAGAACCAGGATTGGACTGCTTCTAATTAATGCTAAAAGTCATCTGAATGTAAGTAAATCTTTAAAATAAACATAACCATCGAATCAGTGTGGTGAATTAAAAATGTGTGAACTATCAATATTATAGACAAGATCGAATGCACAAATTAAAATCGATGACTATTATTAATATCAAAAAGGTCTTCAACAAAGTTGCTAAGTATTATTATTCTTATCTTATAGACAGTTCAAATATTTGAAATAAAATTATTTATTTGTCCTTTATATGTGGGAGTACCATCCATAATGCATTATATATTAGTTATTTACAGACAGACAGAAGGTCAGGCGACGTACATCATAGTATTGTGTAAGCTTTTCTTGTCTCTGACCAGTAGAGCTAAAATTAAGTAAAATAAATCTAAAACTTCTCCTGATGTCCATTTTTAAAAAAAAATCTATGTCCTGAGAATTAGAAACAATTTTTATCTTAACTTTGATATTGATGAAATTGTAAGGTTATATTCTTTACTTTTTTGCGAAATTTTCTTCCAAAAATACTTCACCTCTCTTTTTATGACACCCGCTGACAGTGAGGGTATTTTATTTATTTATTTATTTATATTTTTGAACCGCAAAGTTGGGACGTGTTTGCTGAAACACCCTGCATTTTACCTTTCAAGTTTTGACGTACGTGTCTAGCTGTTTGTGCATTATCATTCCCACTGTCGTGATCCCGTGCCGGATTGGACAAAACAAGATGGCGGAGGGAACAAATCGAAAAAGGTAGGTACCTGAGATTTCGGTAAATATCCCCCGTTAACCGTCAGATATGCTTGATTCGAAAATACTGTCGAATTCCTAGTAAAATGTTTATTAGTGTGTTTAATTGCTACTTTTCCTATCGTCTCTTTAAACTTGAACATTTAACGACTGAAGACTGCAGAATTTCTCCGATTGAGTTTGAAGCGGCATGGAGTTGTTTTTTTTCTTCGATTTTGACAGTTTAATGCATCCAGCA
>NW_026927346.1:10000-29751 GCF_032062105.1 Saccostrea cuccullata | reverse complement strand
AAACTCATAAATAGCAAAAATTACCCCTCTTACTCTATTGATAAATGTAATGATGATGTTGCAATGAATAACACAAATATTCAGAATGCGGATTCACACAATCTGATACAAAATTTAATATATACGCAAACAGGCTATCTGGACTTGTCCCGCCAAAATCGTGCAATAACAGAGGAGCGGATTCACACTTCTTTGAAACGCACGTGGTCGAATTAAACCCGACTGTAAAATTAAAAAAAACAAGTGCAAATTCACGCAAAAACTTAGCTGCATAAATTTACGACACTTCTGACACCAGTGTGGTGCTTCTGGTGTGGGTCCTAAGTGCACCACGAGTTCCGAGCTGCCAAGGAATCAAACAGACGTCCGATACTTTAGAAACTTTTATTAGAACTGACTTATGACGTATACAAAACATATGCACTCCGAACCCGACGCCGAGCCCGACATTAATACAAATTCACTACAATATTAACTAAGTACATGCTGTTTTACACGGAAGAGCACCCAACATGAGCTTAAAGAATGCGAGAAAAAAATGAATAATAATAAAATTTTCTAACAAATGCAAAATTGCTTAGCTTCCTGTAGTTTCAAACAAATATTCCAATCCATTCTTTCGTGTTTATTGGACTAAAAGAGATTAAATTACAGTGTATTCAATTTTCTCTCATTGCGATGCATACCCCCCCCTCCCGAAATGATACAATCCTTTCTTTCAGAGTCGAGAATGGCAGGTCAGGGCTGGTGTTGAAATCCATGATTAATCCATAACCTATTATAATGTTAACCAATAATCATACGCGACATTGTTTTTAATTCGCAGGTTGTCAAATAAATAAAAATAAAAGGTCTGCAAAGATTAGCATGCGTCACTAAACTTTCTTATTCATAAACGTTTTAATTTCTAAGACTTGCGCCGATTAGAGTGTTCAATCGAGCATCGAAGTGTGTACATGAACTACATATACTGGTTTTTTTTTTTTTGGGGGGGGGGGGTACAAGTTTTCGCTGCATTTGATTTCCCGAATTTTGCATTGCATTTCCGACAATTTATAATTATATTTGAAACATTCATTATTTTCATTCTCGATTTTTACACTATATTTTTAGCAATTTAACGTTAACAAAGAAGATGGAATCATAATTTTAATAGAACATAATGTGGTGATTTATAAAACGAAAGTCAAGCAATAAAAAGTTAAAGTTTGTATTTTGAAAAATAAATCAAGTCAAGTCCCATAAAACAAAGACAGGTTGAAACGCTCACACATGGACATACACACGAACGTTTTGGTAACTCGGAATAGTCCAGAGTAAAACAATATTTTCTTGATGACGGAATGTCCAGTACATCTAATGTTCACGTCCGGGATAGTTCACGGCAGTTTTATCACACAAACGCAATTATCATACAAGTCGAACGCTCTTTGAGGTTGAGGATTGACACTAATTCCTTAGATAAATACTGAGTGACAAATTCCTTTTTACTGTCTTAACTTGATAGGTAAATAATAGCATATGGTAAAAATAAGCATTAGAAACAATTCTTTTCATAAAATTCAATTCTGTTACATTCAAATGAATTTGTAAAATTAATTTTGTGACAATTGTCTAGCTGCAGATCTGTAGCTCGCTAGCTGTTCTGAAAAAATTGGGATAGATCACCAGAGAGCTACAGTGCCACCCATATTATCTCAAATTCAGGCTTAGAAGGACTTTTAAAAACGGTTGTAAGGAATGTTTTACTGTAGATAAATTTAAGGAATGTGACAGAGACACACCGTAAATAATATTTTTTGATTCAAGCAGTTGATAAACACGGACATTGAATATAGCTTCTGCGCAAGTTTTTTGCACAATTAATATCAATTTTTTTTATGTGTGGCACTGTTGCTCTCTTGCCTGATTTTCTGGGAAAGTGAAAGGCTGGACATTTATACATGGACGATGCACGGCCTTGGAGCATGCGCAGAAATACAGAGAAAATTAACAATATTTCAGCCCAAAAACAGTTTAAAAAATATAAATCACCATCAGCGCAAAGACAAACTTTCATCCAAATATCAGAGGTGGAATCGGGGGAATTTAATACTGTTATGACACCACCTACCCCGTAACGAGACAGTTGTATATATATATATATGTACACTCTCATCGAAAGGACCGGTCTCCGCGTCTTGAATCCCCAACGTACATATAATGCATGTACTTGAATCAAATATGTCTTTAAGGAAATCTCATGAAGGAAACTTAATTTATATTCTAATTTTTTCAATTTTTTTTTATTATTCGTATTTTTCAATTTATCATGTTCAAATAACGTGTATTTATTTTATTAGGGCACATTAAACCTTATTCGTCAGCCAGTCTGGCAGTGTCCATCTGTCACGAGAACTTTAAACTTGATAATAACTAGTGAATGAGTTGAAATACAAATTTCATATTTCACATGTGCATTATTTGTGACATGTGATTTTCAAACATACTGTGATTTTTAACCATGTGACCTTGATCTTGGAGCTTGACCTACTTAAAAAATAACATTACTTTAAATTCACCATAACTATTGAAAGCTTTCATTTTATAAACATGTACATGTATTACCTGTGTCAAGGCCTTTGAAAAATCATTATAATTTGACCCTTTGACCTTGAAGTTTGACCCGCTTTTCAAAAACATTAACTTAGTCATACCTTTTGAATGAGAAGAAAAAGAGCTTTTATTTTACCACTGTGTATTACCTGTATAAACATTTTTTTGTAAATAACGATACACTGATTTTGACATGACCTTGAGGCTTGACTAACTTTTCACAATTTTAACCTTGATCATAACTTTTGAATGAGAAGAGATAGGGTTTTCGTATTACACAATGATCAAATGTATGTAAACTTGATAAAATCATTTCCGATACTAGCATATAATGAACTTTGACCTTGAAGTTTAACCGGCTTTTCCAAAATTTAAACATTGCTTAAAATTGACCATGACTTTTGATAAAGAAAGGATAACGCTTTCATACCTAGTTTCACATGTATACACGTATTAGCTGTGACAAGGCCTATAGAAAAAAGGTATAGCTTAAGAATTCGCCAATACGGTAGCACCAAATGGGCTTTGCTTATCACCAGCGTGTGTCATGGTGTGACGTAAGGTCATTTTAACAAGGTCAGGGTCGCAAACATTCCTTTACTATCTTTTTTAATAGTAAAGCATAAATAAGATTATATCTATCCTTAAAAGATTGCTTTAACATTAGAACATGGGATGACCTTGACTCAAGGTCATTTCTCTCTGTCTGCAGCTCCGACGGAAGACCTACTCGTTGCTTTGCAACGAGCTCGGCTCTAGTTTTCCTATATATTCCGATAGTCTTTAGCGTTATATTCTAAACTTTTGACATAGAAATAAAATTCAAATTGTCATAAGTTTTTACGATATTCCTTTTATTTCAGAATTGAGCGAAAATCATTGCATGATATTAAACCGAGGATACTGTACTGAAGATTCATCATGAAAAATTTACATAGATAACATTTATAATGAAAGCATAAGATTTACAGTAACATAGAAAATAATCGTATCCGCAAAAAATAAAAAACACGATTTGTTCAGTGAAACTTGGGAAAAAAACTAAGTTTGTATGAAAATTCTTTTTTAAAAAAATATATCTTTAAGTTATCTATTGGATATCAAATGTTAAAACAATTACATCTCTTCATGAGTTAGTGCATTAATTCTAAACATTGTAGCTTCCTTAATTTTGACCACAGGTATTTGTTGTAAGGAAGATTGATAGGACTGCCGTGATCCCAAGAAATCCCCACAGATTTGTTGACAGATTCCCAGGATTTGCCAGGAAATATCTCTAAAGTCAAAGGGTACATGGACCCCGTCATCATAGAGCAGCAGAGTGTGTAGATCCTGTAGAGATTGTTGTGACCTGAATGTGTCGCCCAGTCTGTGGTGAGTCAGTATAAACAGCATGTGAAACATCACTAGTGTTGGGATCAATAAATATGGAAACCCATGCTTCTCACTGATCTTCTGCTCTACCTCTAATTCATCAATATAGATGTAACCACTGTGTAATGTTATTATATTTACTAAAGCTGTTATTTTTTTATCCAGGGGCATTCCACCCATACACTGTATGTCCTCATATTCATTTATTACATTATATATTATATATTGTGATGACATTCTTTCCTGTACTCTTTGTAAAATACTGAGTGAAAGTTCATACCTACGTGCTTTGTAGAAGTACATAGCAAGATACAGAATGTCAGATAAAAATCCAAACTTACAAGATACCTTCAGCAATGTAGATATTTTATTAGCTTTGTAATACGCCTTATTGCGATTTTTATTAAGAGGAATCAAGAAGGCAACATTACGTAAGACACTAGCAGTTAAATATTGTAAAGTAATAATCTGGTGTGTTGTTAAGTTTCCAATAATTAAATTCCTTAAGTTTTTCAAATAAACTTGGAATTCTTCAATTGTATAGATAAACATATCTGTCTCTAGCTCTTTAAAGAAGCTGATATCTAACGCTGTGCTAGATATGATTCTACTCTCGTCTGTACAGACCCTCAATGTTCTGTATAAAATAGGCTGACTGAGGTAAGGTCTCAGGGTTTGACTTAACAGAAGACATGATATCCCTTTACAATACAAATCATACAACTGACTGAACAATACTGTTTGTACAGAACCAGTGACTTTCACTCTAAACATGTTGTTTTGAGGAATAAAGAAGTTCGGACATTCTCCAGTACATACCCAGTGTAATAATAATTTAAAGCACTTCCAGAAACAAAATAACAAGTTATCAGGTGTCCAGACCAAGGAATGAACATTCTGAATTACCCAAAATACAAGTGTTTTCATGAAATATGAACATAAAATAGTTGTATTATTTAGCATATCAATAACATCTTTGAGAAATAGTTTGAGAAGACCGTAACACAAAAACTGACAGTGATTCATTGAATACACAAGAATTTGTTCTGCTAGAGAGAATGAGATTCTCCATTCCTCTCCATTCTCAGGTGTGGTACTGATAGGAACGACGTGGAAACCTCTGCTGAATATTTTTGAAAGAACAAATTCGGATGGCCAACCTTGTTGTCGACATCTCTCTATCCAAGGGAGAGCTAATGCTGGCCAGTGATGTGATTTGAAACAGAAAGCAACGTCGATTTCAAGTTGGCCAATGATTTCTGTAGAACATGGTCCATGATGGAAGGAAGAGATGCCATATTTGGACTTGAGATCTCTTGAAAAGGTATCGCGGAATAATGTACTAGATATATACATTTTGCCATTCATAAATACACAGGAGGATCTGACTTTATAATTATTTGAAGGACTCGTCAGATTAAGTCTGGTAAATCCAGGTGGTAGATCATCACACTCCATCAGAATCACTGTGTGTTGTGGGATACGGTAGAGACTGATCTGAGAGGGATCACAGATGACATTGTGGCGTAGAGGCCATGACATCAAATCTACATCTGAAGTTCTCAGTCTAAATCCCTCACGTTTACTTCCGCTCAACATTATGTCACCTCTTCTTTTCATATGCAAAGGTTTCAGCGCCATCTCCTCAGTGTCCATCACTTCTCTCCTGATCCTCACTTCTGTAGGACTCCCTATCTCAAGACACAGTCCCACATACACCGCATCTGAAAGTCGCGGAATGTTATCCATATTTCCCAGATATTATTGAGATTTAAGTAGCAGAAATCTGTAAAAGAAAGTGATGCACTATCTATTCCACAATGAAAATGTTCGAAGACCATCGAATTTTATAAGTATGTAGAATTTCTTAAGTGTAATGAAGAAGCATGTGAAAGTCCATACATATTGTTGTAAAACGATTGGAATGATAATAATCATGGTACCAGAAAATTTTGACGGACATAAAACTTTCCTGGAATTATGGGAGGCTTTTTTTCTGATCCATACAAACAACTATTAGAAGTGTTAAGGAGATAATGAAATCATGTACCTGTATTATTTAATATTGGTGAAAAACATTAAATTATTATAGCTTAATATCTTTTTATAGAATATTAAGGACAGTTTTGTGAATCATGAAATTCACATCTCAAGTTTTTAAACAGTAGGGCTACATATCAATGACCGCACACCCTTGAATTTTATTTATTTATTTTTCTATGCAGTGGCATGTTTTATTACACGAAATCTAAGAAAATGTGTTAAAAATAAACACATATCAAGAAAAGAAATAGAAAATAGACATTACCTTTATACATGTTATATACAATTAAAGGAAAAAGTATCAAATAACATTTCAGTTAACAAGCTTAAAATGCAAATACTTTACGCAATTAATTTCTAAGTTCCACATTTATCTAGAGCTACATTCTGAAAAAAAATAAATAACGAGTAACAAATAAGTATATAAGTGTAAGCTTAAGTCATTGATCGGAACATAAAATCATTTTTTTTTTTTTTGATCGGAACATAAAATCAACATGCTTTTTTTAAAGACTAAAACCAACCCTGGCCGTAAAAGTCAAAGCTCGATTTACATAATGAATGGTAATCGGTTACGTCAAAGCGGTTATGTCACACACTTCAAAAGATTATTATGTTCCCCAAACGAAGATTGGGAACATATTGTTTTTACTCGGTTTCTTATTATTATTATTATTAAGGTCTTCCGTTTCCAACGGAAGACCTTATTGTTTTCGTTCGGTTTCTTTTTCCCTGTTATCATTATTATTATTATTATTATTCTTACCGATTTTGTGCACGCAATTTCTCGTAAACTACTGGACCGATTCTCATGAAACTTTAACATCTGATAGGTACTGATCGGAACCTTATTGGAAATTTTTTTCGCCGATGACGTCACTTCCGGTCGTGAGATATGGACAATTTTCTGAACATTAAACAATTATGGACTCTTTTGGTGTTGAGTATGGTTTGTTATTTACAGAAAAAATATTCATATTGACCGAGGCGAAGCCGAGGTTAATATGGAAATTTTTCTGGTGAATGACATACCACAGTGAAACCCGTCTAATCCGACATGCACTGGGAGACAAATTTTGTGTCCGAATAGACAGGGTGTCAGATTGCACAGTGTTAAAAACAAGGAAAATACAAAAATGGGAATGAAACTTAACGTTGGAATTTACAGTGTGTCAGATTAGACAGGTTACACTGCATATTCAACACCAAAGGAGTCCATAATTGTTTTATTATATAGTCGGGATTTGAATAGATAAGACATTGAAGGCTGTATGACGACACCATTTTCATGTGCGATCTTACATTGTTGAAAAAAAAATAATAATCTCCCATTTACTGTTTGTATCCTCCGTGTTTTCCTATCCAAGTTTCGCTATGTGTTAGACGTCCAAATGTTTAAAAATAATCCTGAAATAGGTTTGAATAATTGTTTCCTGCTCGGATACGTAGCTCGCTGCGGCCGTTGTAACCACTGTTTACAACGTTGTTCGATGTTATGATTGTGCCATCACAATGCCGTTGCATGCGCTTTGACCCTCCGGTGAATACGGCCTAATATCCGGTGAATATGTAGTGTTATGAACTTATTGCGTTTGTATAGATTATATAGAGACTATAAATAGACTATATAATAAAAGTTTATAGTGCCGTCAGTAATTTAATTTAGTAATAAATGTGGTTAAAAGTCGTATGCTCGTTGAACCTTTTTACCTAGACGTATAGTGCATATAATATATATGTATAATAGACGAATTTGTATATTTTTGTCAATAGTTTGAAATAAGTAATCTAAAAATTCCATGATTTACTTTCTTGGAAAAACATAAAATTGCTGCACAGGTAAATTCCTGAAATGAAACCAAAAATATGTGGATAATGAAAATCATTCGGAAAATTCGGAAATGAAATTTAAAAAATGGTGGAAATGCTTTGCAGTGATGAAAAAGGGCCTTATATTGATAAAAGTACCGGGTAGTTAAGAAATTCTGACAGTTATATAATGTCATGATTATTATGTCATGAAGCTGCTAGTGAAATGTTAATAAAGTAGTCTGTCTCGTGTTACATTGGCAAGTTGTTACATTTATTTGACACCTCTAATGGAATCAGCTGTGATTAATTTGTGTTTTAAGGTCACCTGAGTTACTAAGGTGACCTATTGCTATCTGTTTTCGTCCGTCGTCGTCTGTTGTGTGTTTACATAGAACATTTTCAGCTTCTTCTCTAAAACCACTGAACCAATTTCAACCAAATTTGGCATACAGAATCTATATGTGAAGCTGAACAGAAATTATGAATTTCGTGGTCCCTGTCCCTCTGGGGCCCGAGGGGTGAGGCCAAAACTACAAAAATCAACAAATCTTTAAAAATCTTCTTCTTTACTCCTGGATATCAAGCAAACAAACTGTTACAAGAATGTAATAACCATTGAGACCTCTACCAAAATTGTAAAATTCATGGCCCCAGAGTCAGGGGTTCCAGTGCTAGGGTGAGGCTATATAAATTATGAAGTGAAAATGCATTATTTCTTTGAAAATCCTCTTTTCTGCTCCTGAGTATTAAATAAACAAACTAGGTACATAGTTATAATGAGTACGAGTTTCTCTTCCAAAATTGTGAATTTTATGGCCCCAGTGTCAGGGGTTCTGGTGTAAGGGTGGGGCTCTATTGATTATATAGTGAAAATGTATAATTCTTTTAAAATCTTCTCTGCTCCTGAGTATTTAGTAAACTAACATAGTAATGATAAGCAAGATTGTCTCTTCCAGAATTTTGAATTTTATGGCCCCAGGGTCAGGGGTTTTGGTCTTAGGCGGGGCTCTATTGATTATATAGTACAAATGCATTACTTCCTTGAAACTCTTCTCTGCTTCTAGGTATTAGATAAACTATAACTAAGTACATAGTTATGATGAGCAAGAGTGCCTCTACCAAAATTGTGAATTTTATGGCCCCAGAGTTAGGGGTTCTGTTGTTAAGGCGGGGCTCTATCGATAATATTGTAAAAATGTATAAATTCTTTGAAAATCTTCTCTTCTGTTCATAGGTATTAAATAAACTAACTAAGTACATAGTTATGATGAACAAGAGAGCCTCTTCCAAAATTGTGAATTTCATGGCTCCAGGCTCAATAGTTACTTTGGGGTGGGGTGCACAACTGGTTATAAAATGAAAGTGAATTTTCTCTTTTTTACTCTAATCTACCTCTGGGTATTAACGATGCCCAAATTAGTTGGAAATTACGAAAACGGAATGATAAAAAAATTAATTCTTGGAAATATATTTGTATGCTTTATGCTGAGAAAAATCGGAATGAAAGAGGAAAAGTCAAAAAGTACATAAATTGGCCTGATTTCAAAATAGGACAATTTTGCCCCTGGATATATCTACAGACTATATATTTTTTCGTAACAACAATCATTTTTCAATATCTCTTTCATATTTTCCGTAAGAGGTCTTTAAAATAGCATATGTGTATGGCCGAATTTCGTACATTTTAAGGAACGTCATACTGACGTTGTGAATTTTTACACTCCTGAGTTCTCATAAATAAAGTGGTAAATATTTATTAATTGATAAGAATTTGACAAAAACGTATTTTACAATATAATACAGATAGTACTTTGATATTTTGTTAATAAAAGATAACTTAAATTGAAATCATAACGTCAGGTATAAACAAGCTTAGGTACATGTACAAGTGAAAATGACAGCGTGTCCGTATAGCGCCTGTGTTTATCGCGGTACATGTAAATAACTAGATACATTGTAACGTGTCATTATTGACATTGATAATGTTTTAAAATAGTAATATATTAATAATTTACACAAACTTTATGCATTTGATGTTTTAATCAACCTACATATGTAAAGCCAAGTCCAGGAACGTAGCAACCCGGAAGGGGGGGGTGTGTTAATGTTAGAATAAAAATAGTACCACATATAACGTAGAGAACACTGCTTATAATGTTTATTCCTCATATGTAAGACAGTCCTGAGGTACCGCGTGATATTTTACGTAATATATGGACTTGTGAAGGGTATTCTTTTTCTCAAAGTAATCATCCTCATGTTTTAGGAAAATGTGAAAATGTTTTCACGATCATCGACTGCAAAGTTTTTAGAAAAAAATTATAAATCGATTCATTCTAAATAATCAGTACAGTCAGTGTGTTTATTGACAATCACAAGACAGGGTTATGAAGTTTCATTTTTCCCTGTCATCTTTGTGCTTTTCAACATTTTCAACTACCGGGTATTTTCGACACTTGTGCTTTTCCGAGCAATACTTATACTTCTTTGAACGAATACTTCCGAGAGCAGCATTAGCAAACTTCTAATGCAAGAACGCCGCCTTATCAGAAGCAGGTCCAGGGCCCGTGCCTCGGGCGCACCCCTCCCCCCTTTCGAATTTTTAAAACAAGATTTACTATATTAAAAACAAATTATTAAAATCAGGTTTCCTTATTTTGTGTGTGTGTGCGGTGGGGGGGGGGGGGGTCACTCGGAGTTCCTCGGATGACTCGTACCTCGCAAATGTTTGAAAATGGAGCGTAGCGTAGTCAGCTGAGGATTGTCGATTGGGTGTGTGTGTTTGTGAATTTAACCCTAGGGCAGGGTGCCCTACTTTTTTTTTATCTTTAATTATTCATTATATCCCGATCTATCGAAATATCACGATTTTATTTAGGAACAGGCCTTCCCCGAAAGACTTCTAAGACAAAAATATGAAATCTAAATGTAACTTTTTTCGGGAAATTGCCCTCTCCTATAAGTCATTTTTTGTCAAAGTAAACACATTCTATGATGAGTGATGTCGGAAACTAGTTTTTACCACTCTCTTAAGACATATGTCATAATTATTCATACATTAAACACAGAATAGAAACAATTCCTCTTTTTTGAGATTATTTTGATAATAAATTGATAAATTCATAATTTATGTAAAGGCCGGCTTAATATTACAGTATTCCTATATCATATTATGTTGTTTTTTTATCAGGATGCTTATTTTGTATGTCAGTAATAGACACCCCCAACCCTAAAGCATACACACGGAAAATGAGGCCACAGACTTGGGCTGACATATTTAAAAATCACGATTTGATGAATATATTGGACCATTTACTAAGAATATTTTTTAAAAAGCATAATCTACATACTGAAATATTAGTGCCCCCTCCTTCACTCTCGCGCGCGCTCTCTGGAACATGCTGTTTACCTTTTGATATTCAAACTACATGAAATATATCAATTTCCGAGCAAAATATAACCATAAAAAGATTCAGTAAACATATGCATCTGACCTGTTTTTAGCTATGTCATTGTAGACATCATTGGCGGATCCAGAGGGGGGAAGGGGGGGGGTCTGGGGGTTGGAAACCCTCCCCCCTTTTATTTTTATACACACAGAGAGAGGTAAAATAGGGAGAGAGAGAAAATATGTTTTTTTTTTCTGTGATATGGATATATATTTACATTCAGTGTAACTTTCTTTATGAAATCCATTAGAAATCCACGATGTTCATATTTCTATAACACGCGCGGAACCTTGTCACCGCGCGTTAGAATACACAGTAGGAACTACATGCATTTTCAATATTTAGGAACAACAAAATGTATATTGTTTTGACTCAATTTCATTTTAAAAAATTACCCTTTTAAAATTAACATAAAATCACAACAAATATGTATTAAAATTTAATTTGTCATTTTTTTTTTCTCGCAATGTTTATTTGCGTTATTTAACTTTCCAACGTCACGAACGGCTATTACGTTTATTATGCACACCAATACCGAAGGGCGCTAAATTCACATTAAACATGAACGAAATATACAATTATGATAAAGGAAAATTAGAGAATGTAAATATAAGCATTGAATACATATTTTGGGATGTCTTCAGTCCTATAATACACCTGGCCATACCGACAAATTATCATACCGCGCTAACGCGCGGTATTCAATTTGTCGGCACGGCCAGGTGTGTTATAGGACCGAAGACATCCCAAAATATGAATTCAATGCTTAATTATAAGTCTAAAAATTTGAATAAAATACAAAAATCTCTGTCCTTTATGCTCGCTTAATCTGTACATTTCCGCGTACATGTACATAGCTTTCCTCCGTGTACCTTCACAACCCCGGCTAAGGACTCCGAACATCCAAAAGTAACATGCAAGGAAGATTCCGTCGAACTTTAACTTTTTGAAGCATGCAAATAAAATATTTTTAATCAATGAAGAGGAAGGTTTAAAATGATCCCGTAATATATGCAGATGGAGGGGGGGGGGGCTAATTTTTTCTGAGAATAATCTTTTGCTGTAGTTTTCATTAATATTTTGATTTGAAAGCTCCCTCCACATTTTTTGTTGCCAGAAAATATGCAGATTCCAGCATTATAAATGTACCGAACAGAAAAGTTACAGATAGCACCCTTCTCAAAAAAAGGGTTTTAGAGTGTGTTGCAAAGGTTTTTTCTTTTTGTTTTTGTTTGTCAACTGTGTTTGGAGGTCACATTTTTCTTATAAATGTAGTACGGACTTGAAGTAACCGTGCTGTGATTCTATGCATGAGTGTTGGGGAAACCAACCTGGAACCCCCCCCCCCTTTCAAAAATTGCTGGATCTGCCCCTTGACATTTACAAGTTAATCGCTCGCGATCTACCCGCTGCATGATAATGATTATGTAACACACAGTCTCACAGAATGTATTGAAACTAAACAATGAATGTTTTTTTTTATGAGTGACTTTGACTTATGAAATTGTGTTAAATATTATTTGTGTCTCAGGTTTATTAATTCTTATAGAAAATTAGTAAAATATATTTTTTTTCATAAGCCACCCTAAATTTACACCTGACTGAAAACATAGCCACATGTAAGTCTATGTTCGTAATGTTATTTACAATGTATTTAAATTTTAAACATTTTTTTAATATTTTTAAAATATCTAGAGCTATTGATCTATATAATCATCACGAGTACGAAAAATATTGAAGTTCCCTAAAAAGTTTGACGTCATTTTCTGCACATTGTGACGTCACGATAAAAAAATGACGACTTGTCAAATGTTGAAACAAAAAACCAAAAACAAAGAGACCTATTCTGGTTAAAACCTGGCTACTTTTGAGGGCTTTTGTTAAACAGTGGTCCAGAACAAACATTCAGATGTGGAAAGCATAGACTAACCCGAATACATTTCTACTTTTTTTATTGTTTTTAATTGAACTAAGAACTGGGGTATTAAAATCTGTTTAGCCTACGCTATTTACCATGCATAAAGAATGTATTTATGCTAAAATGGATTTATGGTCGTGTTTATATAATTTACAGTAATTTTTCTTAGAAAGATTTAATTCTTGCAATGTGAGGTTTTAATAATATGAAATTATATAATGTAAATTTGCTTCTGCATGCGCCAGCTGACCAAACGACATTCATAAATATTGATTTTAAACATGGGGCGCATTCCTCTCGGAGAAAAAAACTTGTTCAAAAATACGCGTAAGATACCAATGATTGATTTTATACTTGAATTTTTTTCCGAGAGGAATGCGCCCCACCTGAAATTTTAAAATGAATCTGTAAAATCGGTGAAAAATTCCGGAAAAGTCAAAACCATTATAGGTTTTAGCAGTTACGATTAAAAAGCCAACATCCGGTTTGGCTAAAACTACCCACACCTGCATTGATGAAGTCGAGTACATACGGAAACCACAAATACTTTTCAAGAAAACGATGATTTATTTTTTAAGAAATTCAGAGGCCGTATATTGTACTTTCTGACTTTTGTTCTTTTATTATCTTGCCTTTATTGTAGTAAGATGGAGGCACTTTCAAGAAATGGACCATTTTTCGTGCTTTTATACACAATTACATACTAAAACTCCCCAATAAACTAAGAAATTGATATAAGAAAAAAAATTAATGATAAAATGTTTCATTTCTCACATATATCATGCATTTTTTTTACCCTTTTTTAAAATGAAAAGAAAATTGGAGGTATCCTTTATTGCAGTAAAAAGGGGCCCAACAAAAGACAATTATTTTAATTCAGCTTGATATTTTATGAGTCTCAATGACTTTACATAACATCAACAAACTATTGTAATACTGTTTTGGTTTTTAAAAATGAAATAATTCTTATATTATGAAATAATGTTCTCGCCATGCTTTATTTTGTTTTCTTAACACACGACGTTGTTTTAGGTGGAAAAAGGGGGAAAGAGGGGGGGGGGGGGTAAAAGCGGCAAAATGACGAATTTTACTAATATCGTAATATATAGAAAAATAAAATATTTTGGAGGTTGCATTAAATGATTCGTAGACTTATTTTTTTCTAATTCAAGCTAATACATACGGAAGCGTATTACTGCCACTTGAAAAAAAAATATTGTAAGTCGTACGTACGACATAATAAGTCGTACGTACGACATAGTAAGTCGTACGTACGAGATACTAAGTCGTACGAACGAGATACTATGTCGTACGTACGACATACTAAGTCGTACGTACGACATAATAAGTCGTACGAACGACATAATAAGTCGTAAAAACGACATAATAAGTCGTAAAAACGACATAATAAGTCGTACGTACGACATAATATTAAGTCGTACGAACGACATAATAAGTCGTACGTACGACATAATAAGTCGTACGAACGAGATAATAAGTCGTACGTACGAGATACTAAGTCGTACAAACGAGATACTATGTCGTACGTACGACATAGTAAGTCGTACGTACGACATAATAAGTCGTACGTACGAGATACTAAGTCGTACGAACGAGATACTATGTCGTACGTACGAGATACTATGTCGTACGTACGAGATACTATGTCGTACGTACGACATGATAAGTCGTACGTACGAGATAATAAGTCGTACGTACGACATAATAAGTCGTACGTACGACATAATAAGTCGTACGAACGACATAATAAGTCGTACGAACGAGATACTAAGTCGTACGTACGACATACTAAGTCGTACGAACGAGATAATATGTCGTACGTACGAGATACTCAGAACGTAGCTGCAGCTTTATGGTTTTGTATTTTAGTCTTTGATCATATATTAAATGCAAATAATAGGCAATCTACGGCGCAAGATTTGAACGCACTTTTGGGAAGAATTTTCACACTTTCCAGCATTGGTCTATCCCTAATTCTAAACACATTTTTTAACCAATATGTTTATTTTATCAACCTTCTAGCCCTTTATATTCGTTTCTACAGGCGATAAACTCGCTTTATTTGAATTGTCTGTTGGATTGCAGAAAATTCAAATCAAGCAAGTTTATCACCTCTGCCCGATTCGAACTTGGGATTTTACATTGTTTATTTCATATTTATCTGCAAAACTGTTTATTACAATTCATAAATTATAGACTAGGAAGGATAAAGATGTTATTCAATATGATATATTTATTCTACCCGTGACCCTGCATATTTTCAAAGCAAGAATTTCGGGTTTAAAATGGTATGATCAAGAGTAAATGGCTATTTAGGATATAGTCTATAAAGTCTGAAAGAGTGTTTAAATGTAGAGAGAAATTATAAATTACTTTTATAACAACAAGTTGCGAGTGGTATAATGTCTTTGGCACGTCAGTTAGTCCGTCAGTCCTTTTTTTTATTTCTTTCTTTTTTTATAAGCATAATTATTCTTAAACAGCTGCATAAAATTTCATGAAAAATTGTAGATAATTAGGACACAATGTATAGATATGCATATTCCTAAAACAGGCACGTAGCAATATTATTGTTTAAAATTTGCATTATGAGGCCGGTTGCCCCTTCCCCCACTTTGTGATACAGTAAAGTGAAATAAGGGTAATGTACATGTAGTATTATATGGGAGAAATTGTACTGAAAGAAGTTGGCACTTAAAAAAGCCCCCCCCCCCTCCCCAAAATAATGTTTTCTTGTTAGGGCAATTTTTTACTTGTCAACTTTTTCAGGTAAGTTTTTTTTATCTGGCTGCCCCCTTTCCCCTTTCAAAAACGATGCTATGTCACTGCAAGAAATCTTAATTTCTTTATTTTTCTGGGTGAGCACTTTGTATGCGCAACCCTGCTTAAGAGGGCGAGGGGGGGGGGGGGGGGGTGTCGTGGCCATTTTAGACAATATTGCTCTCCTTTAGAAGAAGAGCTCCATATGAAAATGATCAAATTTAACTGCTGAAATAAATCAATTTTTTCTGATCATATTATAGTTTACGGCTTATTTATTTGATAAAGAAACATTTCATGTATACAATGTATATATTAATTTTAGGGTGGCAACTTTGCTTAAAGTCATTTAAAATCTAAATAGCATGCTTTCTGTTACGGCCCCGGGTCTTCAAGCTGATCATATACGTTAAACCTGTTAGAAAAATGTTATCTTCGCTTAATAGATAAATAATCTTCTTAAAATCAAATCTAGAAGATATTCTGTCCTTCACATCATGATCATTTACTACTTCTGCGATTTCATTTTAATTTATTCGTTTGGAAACTTTTCCGAGATTAAATGTATTAGATTATTCACGCATTTATTGTTTGTTTGTTTGTTTGTTGTTTTTTTTGTTGTTGTTTTTTTTTAGGGGGGGGGGGGGGGGGGTGGATCAACCGCATGTCAGTCATGTTTTGTGTTTTTTTCTTTTTTGGGTTGGGGGGGGGGGGGGTTTGTGTGTAACTCCTTCATCGTGAGGAAGAATGAATAATTCTTGTCCTCAAACAATGAATGCTTACACTGTGGGATAATTTTTAGAGAATAATATTTCTGGTCTACATTCTCATAAATATCGTTTATCTCTAAAGAAAAATAAATCATTTATAGAGGAAAATGAAGTGAAATATACAAGTCTGTTTTTATAGAAGTAAACGTGTGCCACCAGGTGATTCGAACCAGGCCACAGTAAAAAAGGTTGAATGTCAGTCTCAAAACATCCGAGCTTTTCAAATTAAAAGGACATTAAACATAAATATAAACCATATATATAATTAAAGAAATATTTTTCATTTTCGGGATTTTTGTACTTTTCACCCACATCGGTACCCCCTGAAAAGCTTAATAAATTTATAATATTCTTTCGATAAAAACGTATCAAATTATCAGATTCTTTGAGGGGTGGAGGGGGGCTGCTTTGGATAGGACTTCTTAGTCAAAGTGTAAAATTGACTTTTTTTTAACTGTTAAATAGATTGAAGTTACATATGTATATGAAATTTAGGTTGTTCCGTTTTAGTAATCAAAAGCACCGTATAACTACATATTATATCGTATAAGTAACATAAACACATGGCTACAAGGGGTTTATCTTATCTCGTTCGTACGACTTAGTATCTCGTACGTACGACTTAGTATCTCGTTCGTACGACTTAGTATCTCGTACGTACGACTTAGTATCTCGTTCGTACGACTTATTATGTCGTACGTACGGCATAGTATCTCGTTCGTACGACTTCGTATCTCGTACGTACGACTTATTATGTCGTACGTACGACTTATTATGTCGTACGTACGACATAGTATCTCGTTCGTACGACTTATTATGTCGTACGTACGACTTATTATGTCGTACGTACGACTTATTATGTCGTACGTACGACTTATTATGTCGTACGTACGACTTAGTATCTCGTTCGTACGACTTATTATGTCGTACGTACGACATAGTATCTCGTTCGTACGACTTCGTATCTCGTACGTACGACTTATTATGTCGTACGTACGACTTATTATGTCGTACGTACGACATAGTATCTCGTTCGTACGACTTATTATGTCGTACGTACGACTTATTATGTCGTACGTACGACTTATTATGTCGTACGTACGACTTATTATGTCGTACGTACGACATAGTATCTTGTTCGTATCTCGTTTGTACGACTTAGTATCTCGTTCGTACGACTTATTATGTCGTACGTACGACTTAGTATGTCGTACGTACGACATAGTATCTCGTTCGTACGACTTATTATGTCGTACGTACGACTTAATATTATGTCGTACGTACGACTTATTATGTCGTACGTACGACTTATTATGTCGTTCGTACGACTTATTATGTCGTACGTACGACTTATTATGTCGTACGTACGACTTAGTATGTCGTACGTACGACATAGTATCTCGTTCGTACGACTTAGTATCTCGTACGTACGACTTACTATGTCGTACGTACGACTTATTATGTCGTACGTACGACTTACAATATTTTTTTTTCAAGTGGCAGCAATACGCTTCCGTAAATACATGCATATTAAAGTTCTCAATAAAAAGGGTGTGTATAAACATTTCAAAATGTTCAAGGGGAAAAACTAAAATCGTTTTCTGTTGGTTGAAATGATGTTTTTACTAACTCATCAATTGAAATTAAACAAGATAAAATTTATGAATCTGTTCCAAGAAATTGATACCTCAAAATAAATTATGTTCCAACGTTAATTTATCAAAAAATATTTTTAAAAAAATGTAAATAATAGAAATGCCAGAATGAGCTAGCTTTCAACATGCACAGTTCATAAAGGAAGATAGTTCATAAAGGAAGATAAGCGAAGCATTTTAGCGCAATTTGACGTCATTTTAATTATGACGTTATTGTATGCTATTGTGACGGCAGACAAGAGTACTGTGACGTGCCTGAGTCGACACCACGTTATGCGCATAGCAAGAAGATCGGACCTCGTTAAGTTAATAGAGTAAGCATGCTTATTTTATAATTATGATAAACAATTATGCCTCTTTCAAAATTGTGAATTTCATGGCCTCTGGTTTAAAATGGAACCAAATTCAATTATTGGAAATTTATTACATGATACTAAGGTGACCTATAAGGCTCGTGGCCCTCTTGTTAAGGTCAAGATCTATTAAATGACTTTAGAATAACTTTTCAGTGCTAAATCCATCATGACGTCATAATCACTTTCAACTTTCTTTTTCCCATACTTTACGGCTCTAATAGAATTATGTCGAAAATAAAGTATTTCCATGGAATTCAATTTGAAATCACATGTAAAGTATTCCCGATACCTATACTCCCCGTCAATGAAAACGCAACACCCTAATTTTAGGTGAAAATTATGTACAGGATATAACTATGTACCAAAAAAAGTTTGGACATCTTTAACTTTGCCTAATCATTTTTTTTACGGCTGAATAATTTTCATTTCATTACCGGAAGTTGATTGTTAGCCCTCTTCACAGAAATTAAATATTAGGAATTTAGATGAAATTGTTGACAATATTTTGGTTTTTAAGGTTTTGTACCTGTTTATCATAAGTATTGCACTAAAATGTCGGGAAAAAAATTTATTTCTTTTCCCGATGTGATTTCCTGTATTTTCTCAAAATTACCAAAAGCACGCATTTCATTGCTAATGCTGGAAATTCTCAAAATAAAGAAATAGGAGAGGTACAGATGCAAATATTCGCTACATAAAGACATTTTGGGCTCATGTGTTTTAAAAGCATAAACGACAGTTCATTGACAGGAAGTTTAAGGGTTAATACACTGCGCCAAGTTAGAGAAAATTCGACCTCAGTATCTGAACAACAGACAATTAAAAATGCTCAAGAATATTTATTTCGCTCAGATAAAGATATTGATAAACCTACTGCAAGGTAGAGATCGGACTGCGTACACTGTATGTTGTACATGTCGGACTAGCATGTTTTGATTAAATGGTCGGAAGGGGGTGTTTTATTTAAATCTGTTAAGAGGGCTAAAAAATCAACTTTC
>NW_026927346.1:0-7500 GCF_032062105.1 Saccostrea cuccullata | reverse complement strand
CCTTCCATTTACTAGATCTTGACCTTAAATAAGTAACAAATGTTAATCGATATCAGGAATCTCAATTATTATGAGATTTTGATTTTATGATATATATACTCATTTTGAATCTCACAACACCTTAATTTATAGGCCTGTAATGTCATATGCTGAGAAATACAACTTGTAAAAGGGTGTTAAATATAGGACGTCGGCACAAGACAATTCTTTTTTTTTTTTGACATTGAAATTTTAAATGCTTCATGAAATCACGAAAACGCTTAGGCAGTAAGTGGAATTTGCTTTGACTAAAACCTTTGATCAACATTGATTATGAGTTGTTTGTATGGAAAACGTGCATATCTAAAACAAAATGTGAATTTCGTTATAAGAATTTCTTTTACCAGCGTTTGACCATTCACAATTTGTAAATTTAAACTAGTTATCTCTAATACGTATGATACATGCGAGCTGTATAAAAGCGGTACGTTTATCTACCTTTCTAAATATTATGCAGTAACTAAATACATGTTTTTCTCTTTGATTGGAAAGGTTAGGTTTTAGCATAAATTCATTTGAAAAAACAATACAATACGAACTACCTTCGATGTCCCTGTTTGACAGCTTTTTCCAATACTAAGCAAGTTTTAGATGAATTAAATTGCAGTATGTGGGAAAATAGTAAGTAAACAAGGAATTTCAGCCCACTCTTGAAACTGATCTTTCACACCTGAATTTTTGTGATGTTTAAAATTTTTGTCAGCTTTTCAATTTCGTTCAATTTTTTTTCGTCATTTCAACCCTTTGATACTTTATTTATTTTCAGATATTGGAGGTAATCGAACCAGCTATTTTCAAGAGACCGCTGTTTTAGTTTTTCTTTTGTTTGTTTTTGAAGATTTAACAAGAAATTAATAGGCACATTTTTTTTTAACTTTCTTGGTTTTCATTTCAATATGTTATAACATTGAACTTTGAATGGAAATTGAAGTACTAAGCTTTGAAAAATATAGAATTAAGGGGTTTTAACAAAATCATTCAAATATTCTAATAATTTCCCCCCCCCCCCCCCCCAAAAAAAAAGAAATACTTTGGAACCTTATTTCATCAGATATTGAGCCTATTATTAGAAACAAATGCATGCACAAAAAATCAATTATACTTCACAGGTTTAGAGATCCACCTTAATCTACATTATGAACAAAGTTTTCACACTTTTTAATCTCCTGGCCTATTGGTTCTTTGAAGGAAAATATTTCAATGTTTCCTTTATATCTCTTTGTAAACCTTTGATTGGCCAATTCTATCTTTGGGGTTTTGAATAAACTGCACATAAAACACTTAACTATGAAAATGACTAATATCTTACTTTATATTCTTTTTATCAGCATTTTAAAGATTTATCCCTGTATATTCCGATGCATACTCTGGCTGCCTATTTGGACCACCCTACCATGAAGGATCTTGATTTGAAAATTTTGAATCGACTATACCTTTGATGTCTCCACATCGGTTCTCGATCCATCAGAAGATCTTTAAAAATACCTTTTAATTTTCGCTTATTACTAATCATTTCAACTTCGAAGAATTCTTTTCACCCATTGATATTTACCGTAAGTTTGATATTTTTTTTTAATGGTAAATTGAGTCTCGAGAATTTTACGATGTGCAAAGTCTACAAATAGACGCCGAACAAAATTTTGATCTGAAAAGCTCACTAAATTTAATAAAAAGAAGAAACCCGAAATACTATCTTAATGTTGCAACATAGCTGTCCCTTTTTATTACACTCATGGAAGTTAATAATTCACAGACTACATGCATTGATTTTATAGGGGATAAAATAAAGGTTGTATAAATTCTTACTTTGAGCAATATGATCAAATATCCGATCATACATCCAGGAAAAAGTGAATTCAGAAGCTAAGTAACCGTGGATTTTTATATCTCCTTTCTGCTTCCTGTTTAAAATGGCTCAAAAAAGGAGTAAAAATAAATTCTTAGAATTGAATGATTCTAAGTTTGAATCTGATGTCATTTGTACGAGGAATCATATTGAAGAAGATTTATCACCTTGCTATTCATGTATGAGAAGCAAAATTATGCATAAAAATGTACATATTTAAGAAATGAATAACGTTATATAGTGAACATGGCGTTATGAATAGTATTTGCTCTGCTGGTATATTCCATGAAGCGCGCTTGCGCATCATGGAAGATATGCCAGCAGAGCTATTGCTATTCAAACGCCATGTTCAATAAATAATCGTTGTTTATTACTTAAATTTGCATTCTTTGATGTTGTCAAGAATATCAGAGAAAATCCTGACTTACGTAAGGAAGCAGCTTCTTCAGTTCTTGTCTTCAGTAAAGAAAAAACATACGGCTTTAAAATCAGTACACCTGATCAATACTCATTTTCTCTATTAAATCACAAACAATTTATATAGTATTTCCGTCTCAAACACAGTTATCTGGATACAAGCAGCGCCGTCCTCATATTCTCTTAATTTTTGTTTTGATGCAGTTGTGACGTCATCGATCAACGTTATTGTAAAATCAATAATTTAACACTATGATAAAAATGATATTTTCTTTAATAAATCATTATTACTCCAGTATGCTTTTTGTGATTATTTTTTACTTTTTCTATTTATTTTTTCTTGAAATAGATACACTAGTTAAAGAATTTTTTTCTTTCTGAATGTTATTACCCAAATATGAAGAGTTATCGTTCTTTGTGCAAATATGCATGATACAAAAAAATAAAAGAATGGAGTTCTATTCAATTTTTTAAAAGTTTTATATTACAATTAAATACATTTACCAAAATTAATTTTTTAAAGATATCAAGCAGAAATTTTAAATTGTGCTGAATTTTTTTTTTTTTTCAAAATATTTTATTTTATTAAAAACTTATATTTATTCCTTTTACGAACCATTCCATATATATAATTCTCAACACGTAATAAATGTATAGCAGAACTTGTTTTACACGAGAGTGATGGAGCAATTGCACTCATAGCAGAAGCAGTTGCGTCTACAGTCCTATGAACGCAATTGATAGCTACATGTTTAAAGTGGGAGAGAACAGTGGATATGCAAATATTTACTTATATTTATCATATTTAAAATTTTTTAAAAACTTTTTTAAAAAACAAAGAAATTTATGAAAACAAGCAGAGGCAAATCTTCCACAACTTTACAATGTAATTAAAAGCAGATTTCATTGTTCATTCTACATTTACATCACACAAACCTTTTCAGTTTTTTTTCAGTGTCTGATATTATTTATTTTGTTAACATATGCTTACACAAATTAAAAGTAATATGACTTAAGATTAACTCCAGACATATTCTTAAACTTACCACTTTGTATATTGTATCCTTCTCTCAACACTACAGGCTACAGGCTTAATTTGCATAGTCTGTGGGATTGCAGAAAATTCTAATTCAAGCAAGGTATCTCTTGTAGAGACGACTATATAGGGTTGTTAAGTATATAAAATATACAGATTACTGATTTATTTCAAAATGTGTTTCGAATTATGCAAGGAAAGATAAGCGATTTACCAATGTCGGAAAGTGGAGAAATTCTTCAAAAATTCTCGCAAATATTGTTGCACCGTAAATTGCATATTTTTGCATTACTGGATCTGTAGTATTATGGTCAAAAACTAAATATATAAAACCATAACGCTACAGTTCTGCAGCTAGTTGCAGCTTTCATTTATTTGTTGCTACTTCTGTAATATCCCTGTTGCTACAATCAATTTTCATTTAGAGTGAGATACGAAGAATTGATTTATGCAACAAAAAAGGTTTTCATTAATTTTGTTTATCACTTGTACGGAAATTGATGTGTCAAACACGTGATTCACATTCATTTGTCTTTATCGTGCGTTATTCAGTCAATCATTGTCATTTTTGAAAGAAAGGTGGGAGGCAACCTTTAGGACAAATGCATTGTAGTGTGAATTTTTTTGTCTTTTTTCCATGGAGTTGAAAAGTTCCAATTCTCAAAAGAACTGTGTGCATTTTTTTAAGTCTGTATATGGTGTTGGAAACTTCTTCTAAAACAGTATTTGACGAAAGAAACATCTAGAATATATGTTTATTATTTTTCACATATTTTCATTAGAATCCTTAAGAAATCGTGTCAATGGATTATTTCAAAACCACCCTGGTACTGCATATCTCCTTAAAAAGAATTGACAACTTGCCTGCAAACACCTTCACAAGCAAAAAAAATCTTCGGAAAATAGTATTCCTTTTTAAACCTAAATTATGTATGCATTACTGAAGTCCAATGTTACAACAAAAAGTGTGTGTGTGGGGGGGGGGGGGGGCTACCAGTCTTTCAATAAACATTTACAATAAATAAGGGTTTTATTTAGATGTTATTATAATACCTAATTAAACACTCCTCGCGAATGTAATGTAATGATATGCATAGTTTTAAAATAGAAACTTAAACTAGCTTAGAATAAGTCGAATTTGTTCTCATGCAATCAATCAAACCTTAATTTAGACAGCATTAACTTGTTTTCTACATTTACTAGAAATAACAATTGCTACGATAAATTATTACGCATTAAGTTGGTCAAATGTCCAGTTTTTTATGAACACTATCTTTAATTTCTTAACAATTTATTATTCAATTTTTAAAACAAATGTATTAAGCATTTGATTATTTTTAAAATAAAAAGATGTCAAACATTTCAACCACGAAAAAACTGTTTTTTCAATTTTTCTTGTAAATAAATCCACTATTGTTTTATTCTGTGTAATATTTTTAGAATACATACTAAAACATCTTTACATTAATCAGGAAGTCAGGGTTTTATTTTAATAACTGATAAACACAGAAGTACCAGGGGTACTGGCACAGAATTCCTCTCGTCTTCTAGTGACAGGGTTAGTCATTTCCAAGGAAGAAAATAATCTCAGTATCTAAACATGTATCATCTACACAAACTTATGTTGTTCACCTAATACAAGTAACAAAAGTCACATATTTCATAATACTTTTGATGTTCTTCCTTGTTGATTTTTTTTAAACATTCAAAAATTTACTTGTGCATGAAGCTTACTGATGGAGACCTGCTCCGTGCCTCGGAGATATTGGAACAATTCTTGTTTTCGGTCAAAATCCTCTTGATTATTGTATCACCATATACCAGGCATTCGAAATGGAAGTCATTTACATGTCCAAAATATCCTAAATAAGTAAACGAGATATTTGCAGACATGAGAGCTACAGTGCCAACAATTGAAAAAAATTGCATTTTTATTGCGCACAAGAATGTGCGCGGTTCTGGATTAATTCTTCTAAATTCTTAGCTCAATTGCAAAAAAATCTAGATAAAATGTAATTTGTTACTCCTCTATTAAGAACTCTAAGAGCTGACATTTGTACGAAGCGCGTTAGACCGAATTATCTTGCAAACCAAAATGACAGATTAAATAAGCGAAATTTAAAACAGGTAAAGGCTATGTTTAGATCTGTTTTTTTAATACCTGATTTAATTTTCCTCGCGAGTTGAATGTAATTATATGGTTAGTTTTCAAATAGAAACTTAAACTCGCTTAGAATAAGTCTTTTTTGCTCTGATGTAAATAATCAAGCCTTTCGTCATCATTAACTTAGCTTTTTTTTTTACATTTAGTAGAAATAAAAGTAGCTTCGATAGTTTATCGCGCATTTAGTTGTTCAAATATTCAATTCTTTTAATGTACATTTTTTTATTCTTTATCAATTTATTCTTAATTTTTTCAAACAAATGTGTCAAGCATTTAATTTTTCTTTTTAAAGTAAAAACTTTTTTACACACATCTACGATGATTTTTTTTTCAATTTTCCTTGTAAATAAATTCATTACTGTTGTATTCCGAGTAATATAATTAGAATACATACTAAAACATCTTAACATTAATCAGGAAGTCAGGATTTTATCTTAATAATTAAAAAAAAAAGAAGTACCAGAGGGCACTGGTAGAGAAATCCTCTAGTCTTCTAGTGACAGGAAAGGAAGAAAATAAGTCTCAGTATCTATATATTTATCATCAAAATGTTAGGTTTTTCGTAACTCAAAATAAATGCAGGATTTCTACACAAACTTAAGTTGTTCACCTTATTAACAAAAGCCACAAATAATATTATGCTATTCATGTTCTTCCTTGTTGAATTTGTTTTAAACATTCAAAAATTCACTTGTGCATGTAGTCTACTAATAGAGACCTGCTCCGTGTCTAGAGATAATGGTACAATTTTTCGTTCTCGGTCAAAACATATTGATTGTTGTATCCCCATATATACCAGGCATTCGATATGGAAGTCATTCATTTGTCCAATACAAGTACCGGTATATGTCCTTAATAATTTTAGCAAGCTATTTGAAAATCTAAAGTATCAGTTTTACGATGTTTGTGATGATTTTTATGTTTACATATTAAAGCGATCGAAATTCTTCAAAAATATATTATGGTACTTTTCACTTCTTACTTACTTACTTTTTACTTGTATACATTTACAGATTTCATTTTTTTAATACATATACAAGATTGATAAGAAATACCGCGTTTCCGATTAGTTGAAAAACGTATGGTTGATCGCGGATTGACTGACTGTTAAATCCTTTAATTTCACATTTTTCCTTCTGATTTATTTAGATTTGTCTGCGTGGTTATATTATAATAATATTTCAAATGCACTCTGCATATTTCTTGTCGTTATTCCCTATATATTAACTATCTGTATAGTATCTAAAATGTTGACTATCTGTATAGTATGTATAGTAGAAAGTTTGGAGGACTATGAGCATGTTTATACCCGCACTTTCTAAAGAAAGTTCGGGTATATTGTTGTTACTCATGTCCGTCCGTCCGTCCGTCCGTCCGTCTGTCACACTTTTCTTCTCTGAACTCCTCCTACATTTTACACAGTAGCTTAATCATCTTTTGGGAGATGGTTTGTGGGGTCATGTAGATGTGCAGTAAGGTTTTGGAATTTCGATTTTGCCCCGAGGGGTCAAATGGGGGTCGAAAATGACGTTTTTTGTCCAAAAAGCCCCGTCTTCCCTGAACTCCTTCTACATTTTACTCAGTAGCCTAACCAGGTTTTGGGAGATGGTTGGTGGGGTCATGTAGATGTGCAGTAAGGTTTTGGAATTTTGATTTTGCCCCAGGGGGTCAAATGGGGGTCGAAAAATGACGTTTTTTAAGCTAAAAGCTCCGTCTTCCCTGAACTCCTCTTACATTTTACTCAGTAGCCTAATCATCTTTTAGGAGATGGTTGGTGGGGTCATGTAGATGTGCAGTAAGGTTTTGGATTTTCAAGTTTGCCCCGGGGGTCAAATGGGGTCGAAAAATGACGTTTTTTGTCCAAAAAGCCCCGTCTTCCCTGAACTCCTTTCATTTTACTCAGTAGCCTAACCAGCTTTTGGGAGATGGTTGGTGGGGTCATGTAGATGTGCAGTAAGGTTTTGGAATTTTGATTTTGCCCTGGGGGGTCAAATGGGG
>NW_026927345.1:0-29963 GCF_032062105.1 Saccostrea cuccullata | reverse complement strand
CATACTCCCTCCACCAGGTAAATCAAGGCTTGTCGACATCTCCCTACCCCAGCCACTTGGCAGGAACAAATGACAAAAACTGATAAAAAAGTTTGCTAATTATGCTGATAATACCAACCACAAAAATCTCAATTATATTGAAAATAAACCAAAAATTATTAAATTTCTTTGTTGAATCCGAACGAAAAATTAGGTATCAAATTGGGGTAAGCACATGCTTACATACGCATCTCAATGTGCTTCTTTGAACTTCTCAGAAAGGTCAAATTTAAAAAACTAGAAAATTTTTATCCCGTAAAAGCATTTTTAGATTCCAATGTTTATTGACATTATATGAAATTAGAGATGATTTATGGAGCTTTCCAAAAACCTTAAAGCAAATTGAGAGACAAATAATGAAAATTGTTGCATGAAAATATTTTATTTTCAAATTTTTTAAAGACTTCTTGAATAAAAGTATAAATTAAAGATTGCCATTCCTTGCTAAGGGTCGGATAATACCTTTTTTTTTTAGCTACCTGAGCCAAAGGCTAAGTGAGCTTTTCTGATCACAATTTTGTTGTCTGTCGTTGTCGTTGTCGTCGTTGTCGTAAACTTTTCACATTTTCATCTTCTTCTCAAGAACCACTGGGCCAATTTCAACCAAAATTGGCACAAAGTATCCTTAGGTGAAGGGGATTTAGGTTTGTTCAAATGAAGGGCCATGCCCTCTTTCAAGGGGAGATAATTAGGAATTAGTGAAAAAGTAATGATGTATTTTAAAAATCTTCTTATCAAGAACCAAGTGGTCAAGAAAGATGAAACTCATAGTGAAGTACCCTCAGGTGATGCAGCTTCAAATTTGTTAAAATCAAGACCTCTGGGGCAAGGGTGGGGCCGTAATGGATGAGTAAATTTTACATAAGAATACATCAGAAAACCTTTAAAATTTAAAAATCTTCTTCCCCAGATCCCATAGGCAACAGAACTGTGAGTAATTACATTAATGTGCAAGTAACCTTATGTAGTGCACATTCAATTTTGTCTAGTTTGTGGCCGTACGAAACGATACATGTATCAACAGATTAGGTTTACCTTTATTTTTTTTTTGATCGGGCGCGGTGTACCAAATAAATGAAAACGAGGCACGTCAGCCATTTTTGATGTGTGGACAAAGAACTGACTGAAGTAAAGTGAAATTTAGTGTTTACACGGATCTGGAACAAAAGTATTCATTGCCGATTGTTGTTTTTATTCTGTAAGGTTTGAAGAGTAAAGGATTTTGCTGAATAATTACAAACTTGCGTATATTTGTTCATGCAGCATTAATTTGTTATTATGCAATGGGCACACAGCGATCATACTGCGCAGTTGAAGTCTCTCGGAGAAAAACAAGTCCATTTAGATACTGCTACATTTTACTAGTGTTAAAGAAGATTGAGAAGATTATCTCTTTTTAAAATTTACATAGTAGAACGAAGCGTAATAGTTTGTCATTGCATAACATAAATAGACGAATTTTACATTTTTTTTTTTTACATTTCTAAGAGTTTCCCCCGTTGTCGGCGTAACGATCTATTTCCCACTGTCTCCAAATGTTTTCAGACAATTTTGATCTGTACCTGTATTGCCAGAGTATGAGGTAACATGTAAATTATGAACCTATTCATACAGATTTTATTACTAAGATACTGAATTATAAAGATGGTAATGTTATAGAGGGAAAACAGTGCCTTAAGCTTTTTGACCCTGGATAGTCCCCACAAAGGGGAATAACTTTTGTAAATGTAAAAGTCGTCTACACTAACAGGGACAACTCTTGCGTATAGGTACACCTGTCATGACTCATCAGTAGATGTTTATAAAGGATAACTTATTGTTAGTAAAAGTATCAGTACAAGTGTTTATTGAAGTTTGCAGAAAGGAAACTCTTGATTGTGATTTTGTGTCAATTGCGGAGACAAGGAATATCATCTGCACAGGTTCCTGACAATTGGTTAAAATAAAGCTTAGAAGAGTGTGTAAAATGGTAAAAAAAAAAAAGACAACAGTATAATAAAAAGACTACAGATCTACATGCAGTTCATTGTTGTTTTATGGGCATTTTTTTATGAAAATAACTGAAAGTTGGAAATAATATTTTGTTAACTTTAAACAATATATCATGATTATTGATATATTGAAACAGAATGGGAATTAATATTTTTAAAAAAAATTGCATTCAATGGGTATATTACTGATATTAGTCCCATCTTTCATTAGAATGACTACATGTATTTATTTTTTGGGATTACAAGGTTTAAAGGTAGTTATCCAGAAATAAGACTTGTATTTTTCATTAATATGTTTTACGGTGTGACCATTTGGGCGAGCGCACTTGTACTTTAATACACCTGAAATGTTGATCTGTCACTTCAAACGTCAAGTGGCATGAGACATCTAGATTATTACGTCACACAGAAGCGTCAGGGTTAACGGAAACAGCCAAGCGTCTAGTTGAGACTAATAGCATAGTGCGATCTTTGAACCAAATGACATTGCAAGTTATTTTTGCCTTTTTCAGATTTCTACATACTGCAAGTCTATTAACTTATGTTAATTATTTATTTGTGCATCACTTAGTAAAGTATTGCGGTAGCACAGCAATGTTAAATGAATTCTGCACGCCTCAATTTAATGGTAACATTTTGAACAAAATAGTAAACGTAACTTTTTTCATAAACTTTAAGCATTGTTCAGTTTTTTCATTTTAACTTACATACGACGTCCTCTATGTTCTTACACGTTAGTCTATTGAGCTCACTTCAAATTAAAACAATAGACCTTTGTTCTGCCCTCACTCTAATTACATTTACATATTAGACTAGTGCATTTTTGTATAGTAAAACCTTGCACTGGCTTGCAGTTTTGTCCATTTCCTTAAGATTCTGACCATATTGAATTTTGGCGGTATAAAATTTAATCCAAAATTTATTTCATTTAAAGGCCTTGATATTGTTTCAAAGGATTCTTGACCTAGAAGAGGTGATCATTTTTGACAAAGTTTGCTTGACATAAAATGGTTTTCTTAGCATTTAACAAGTGTCCTTATATGTTTTTATTTAATTGTGACCCATATGGGACCTTTGCTTTAGCTCTCTCTATTTACATTCAAAAGTTATCTAGATTAAAGTGTGTTGTATTTTTTTAGTAAAAAGTAGGTCAAACTTCAAGGTCATGAGATCAAATTTGATGGTACCAAAAGAAAGTTCTTGTCGCAAGAAATACACCTGTGAAATGTGAAAGCCATAGTGGGTGAGGAGCCACTAAAATTTAGAAAATTTTAACTCATCTAATAAATTGAAGGTTTAAGTTTTTTGACAACATTCAAAAAGATATATATATACTCCGAAAACTTAAGATTTTATGAGATTAAAAGAAGTGGTCATTTCACAATTTGCAAAGGAGGAAATATTAAATGAAATGGAGGAAATGGCTGAATTAAAAGGTTTTGACCAAAATAGCAAATTTTAAGAATCCTGACTTTGTAATTTCTGATACGAGTTATGAAAAATAAAGATGCATGTGGTGGCATAACAGAAAAACTTGAAATGGCTTAAAGGGTTGCTTTTATAATTTTAGCTGCAAGTTAAATACAAAACCAATGTACAAACAGTCCTTGATAAACATGATAAAAAAAGTTCTATAAAATTTTATGAAATACCACAATGGCTAGGAATGTAATTTGGATTATTGCACAAAAGCTATGCTAGTAAATGTTGTATACATTTATATGGTACATATAATTTCTGGAAATGTGTGACACATGTTCAAGGTAAGTCTTGTGCGAAAATGGTTTACAAATAGAATGTAACTTGTGTCTATCTTAAAAAGATTGATTGTATGTTATTTAACAACCCTCTGAATTTTTCACTCATATGAGACGCCACCACTTGCAGGTGGAGTGCTGCAAATTTTGTCATATACTTGGCACTCAGGGCCATTGAGCAGTGATGGATCTTTTTCATGCCAGCACTTACAGAGACACAGGACTTCTGTTTATATAGTCCTGTCCAGAGGACCAGTCTCCACATCCCACAGTGGGATTCAAACCAGCAAACTAAGGATAAACTCCTTAGTTTGTGCCTCTAGAGCAGACGCTCCTACCACTGCACCACACGAGTGACCTCTTTAACTGAATGTTGTCATATGTTTTGGGTGTAATTTTGAATTTAACTTTCAGGTTTTAAATTTTTTCAACTTTCTGCTTTCTTAAATTAAAATGATTAATTTTAAAAGTATCTGCATTTTACAGTGATGCATTATTAATTTGACTGTGTGCTAAAATAAGTGTAGTATATATTATAAACTTTTAATTTTTTCACACAAAAAATTTGAAATGTTTTATATATTTTGCACAGTGCACATGGAACTGAAGAATTAAAATTTACAGTCTGAAAATTACTGGCATTGGGCAATTAAAACGGGGCGATTTCAAATTACACCGCATAATTTCTTAAACAGAACTATGACTGTTTAAAACGGCAAAATTTTAAAGTTCAAAAGGTGCGAAAATAACACGGGGCGAAAATAACCCTGTATACAGTATGTAGTATAGATTATAACATTGTTATTTTTTAGATCACAGAATGCCTAGGAAGAAGAGTTGGAAGAAAGTCGCTGTAAAGAAGAAGGCATGTAAGGCAGATGTGGGTGACAAGTACCCCACAGATGTTGGCCACGTCCAACCATCTGTGCCTCTGGGTGTAGGCCACGTCCTAACACCTATGACATCTGTACCGGCAGGGGTGATCTCTACCACCCCTGTGACAGTGGTCTCTGCGGCTCTCCCTGAGACCACTTTGACTCAAACTATGCCTCTGGCTCAAGCTATGCCTCAAATGTTGCCTCTGGCTCAAACTATGCCTCAAATGTTGCCTCTGGCCCAAACTATTCCTCAAATGTTGCCTCTGGCTCAAACTATGCCTAAAATGTTGCCTCTGGCTCAAACTATGCCTCAAATGTTGCCTCAAATGATTACTCAGAATTCCTCTCAGTTTCTTACTCAGAATATCTCTCAGATTACAACTCAGAATATTACTCCATTTACAATGAACAATATATTAAGTGAAACAACACATGCACTGCAAGGTAATTGTATGCATCAGAATTCAGATAATCTGGTGTTTGGATCTTTCCATCAGGGAAGCATGAGGTTTTCATCATTTTCAAGAGGTAATCAGTGTACATGCAATTCACTTATGATGTTGTCAAATTCATATGAAAATTTTTCATTTACTAGTTCCTTTTTAGATCAGACTCTGCTCAAGGGAGATAATTTGTACAACACAGTTGTGAAGAATCTTCAGAGTGCTGGAAAACTTAAAAGTAGATTACTGATGTTTGATGAATTACCAATTCATATTGATTCTGGTGAAAATCACCACATGGTTGATAAGTTTGATACATTGTTTGGCTTATTAGTTACAGATGATAAGAGAAATCAAATTCAAACTCTACATGAATGTCTGCAACAAGCATTGGGGTTATCTAGGTATGTATTAATAATGATTGGCTCAATATGTTCTGCACTGTACAAAGATTCAGACAATGATTTTTATTTTTTTGACTCACATTCTCATGGGGAAAATGGTTTGTCTGAATGTGATGGAAAGTCTCTGATGAGACACAGTTGCTGCTTAGATGATTTGTTAGGATTTCTGTATGCAATGTATGAAAGTATGCACATTGAATTTGCAACTGAATTTGAAGTGATGCCTGTTGCCTTTCGTACACTTATTCATAGCTTCCCTAGTAATAATCAAGGTACACATCAATATTGTAGATTGGATCAGTTAACAACAACTGCTCTCACAAACAAACAATCTGCTGGTACCAATACTGGTCACTTAAAAACAACAGCCATAAAGAAAGATAAAAAGGAATACATGAGAGAATATATGAGAAACAAGAGACAAGATCCAGAGTTCAAAGACAAGGAAAGGGACAGTAAAAGAAACAAGAGACAGGATCCAGAGTTTAAAGACAATGAAAGGGACTGTATGAGAAACAAACGACAAGATGCAGAGTTTAAAGAAAAGAGAGGAAAGACAGTAAGAGAAACAAGAGACAAGATCCAGAGTTTAAAGGCAAGGAAAGGGACAGTATGAGAAACAAAGACAAGATGCAGAGTTTAAAGAAAAGAGAGGGACAGTAAGACAAACAAACGACAAGATTCAGAGTTTAAAAGCAAGGAAAGGGACAGTAAAAGAAACAAGAGACAAGATCCAGAGTATAAAGACAAGGAAAGGGACAGTAAGAGGAACAAGAGACAAGATGCAGAGTTTAAAGTCATGGAAAGGGACAGTAAGAGAAATAAGAGACAGTAAGAGAAAGACAAGAGACAAGATATGAGAAACAAACACAAGATGTTTAAAGAGAGAGGGACAAGAGAAAGGACAAGACAGAGTAAAAGAAACAAGAGACAGGATCCAGAGTTTAAAGACAACGAAAGGGACCGTATGAGAAACAAACGACAAGATGCAGAGTTTAAAGAAAAAGAGAGGGACAGTAAGAGAAACAAGAGACAAGATCCAGAGTTTAAAGGGAAAGGGACAAGAAACAAAAAGGATCCAGACAACGTATGAGAAACAAACGACAAGATGCAGAGTTTAAAGAAAAAGAGAGGGACAGTAAGAGAAACAAGAGACAAGATACAGAGTTTAAAGACAACGAAAGAGACCGTATGAGAAACAAAAGACAAGATGCAGAGTTTAAAGACAAGGAAAGAGACAGTAAGAGATATAAAAGGCAAGAAGAAGAGTATAGGCATGATGAGCAAATAAGAGATTTAAAGAAGAAAAAAGAAATGAGACAAAATTCTAGCCAGTTAGAAAAAGAGAGATTGAAGATGAAAGAAAAGAGAAAAAATGAAGAGTATAGATCATCAGAAAATATTGCTGCAAAACAATCAAAAGCACACTCACGGGGGAATTTGGACTATATTGAAACTGAAAAACAAAGATACAGAAAAAGTAAATTTGGAGTTGATGCAATTGAGTGTGTTGACAATTTTCACAACAATGTAAGATTGGGTCCTGTGTTTGTATGCACATGTTGCCAACAGACATGGTTTCATGAAAGTGTTTCAAATGTAGATAATGTTTTGTTGGATGCTGAAATCAAAAGGAAGTATTTTACTAATACAAAGTCTGTAAACGGGCAGGAATGGATATGCAACACATGCAATTCAAGTTTAAAAGAAAGTCGAACTCCAAAACTCTCTGTTACAAATGGAATGATATGGATTCAAAAACCAAGTGAATTGAATCTGTTACCATTGGAAGAAAGACTTGTATCCTTAAGAATTCCCTTCATGCAGATAAGAGAATTACCAAGAGGAGGGCAGTATTCTGTAAAAGGAAATGTTGTAAATGTGCCAGTTGACATTCAACCAACAATCAATAGTCTTCCCAGGAGACTTGATGAAAATATTACAATACCTGTGAAGTTAAAAAGAAAACTATCTTTTCAGCACTCTTATTGTCATGAAAACATCCGACCTACAAAGGTTCTGATTGCTTTACATTGGTTATTGAAAAACAGTGAATATTATCAGAATTCAAACATAAACATAGATGACAACTGGTTCCATGAGGTCACCAATTCTGCAAGTGAATTAATGAGAGAGTTTATAGAGGGTCACACCAATGAAGATTCAGCAATGCATGACCAATCAGGTGAATCAGACTCTGATGAATTCTGTGAAGTTGATAGTGGTAAGGATGGAAATTGTGATACTCTACTAGACAGTGACTCATATGATATGAATCAGATCTTCACATTTGCTCCAGGAGAGGGACAACGTCCACTTAGTTTGTATCAAGATCAAATGGCCGAGTATTTGTCATTTCCAACAATATTTTGTGGTAAAGGAAGAGTAGAAAATGATCAGCGTCAAGTACCTGTTTCATATGCTGATATTGCCAAGTGGGAATTACGAAGTGTTGATAGACGTGCTGCACAGTCGGTACCAAATTTGTTTTTCAAACTGAAAAAGATTCAACTAAAACAGGTAACAGACAAATGCAATTTAGCCCTTAGGAAGTGCAAAACAAAGGGGAAAACCTTTACTGCAAATGAAATAAGAAATCCTGATCAAGTCAATGACATTGTTAGACACAATGAGGGATTTTATGTTTTCAAACAGTTGAGAAATTCTCCTCCTTATCTTGAAACAAGAAAGAAAGATGTTTTTGCAATGATACGACAGCTTGGTCTACCAACTTGGTTTATGTCCTTTTCTGCTGCAGATACACGTTGGAATGATCTGATCAGAGCACTAGGAGTTTTAAACGATGACAAACAGTACACAGATTCTGAAATTGAGAGCATGACATGGACTGAAAAGTCAAAGTTAGTTCAGAAAGACCCAATTACATGTACAAGGTATTTTGATCATCGTTTTCGGACTTTTTTAAATACTGTGCTTAAGAGTGATCATCATCCTATTGGAAAGATACAGGACTTTTTCTATAGAGTTGAATTTCAACAAAGGGGATCACCACATGTTCACATGATTGTTTGGATTGAAAATGCTCCAAAATACTTAGAAAATGATAACAAGGAAATTGTTGCATTTGTTGACAGCTACTTGAAGTGTGAAAGGAATACAGAAGACAATTTGATAGAATTGCAAGTTCATAAACACTCACAAACATGCAAAAAAAAAAGGAAAGGCTGTTTGTAGATTTGGATTTCCACTTCCACCACTCCAAGCTACTATGATATTGGAACCTTTGGACAGTGACATTGAGAAATACAAGAAAATGCATAAAACTATGCAAGACAAAGTGAATGACTTTAAAAATGGATGTGACATAAGCTGCACTTTCCAAGACTTTTTGCAGAATGTACTACAACTATCTGAAGATGATTATATAAAATGCATCAGAAGTTCTTTGAGAACACCCAAGGTATTTTTAAAACGTAAACCCTGTGACTTGAGAGTGAATGCTTACAACAGTACTCTTCTTCATGCATGGGCAGCAAACATTGATATTCAGTATGTTTTGGATCCATATGCTTGTGCAATGTACATTGTCTCATACATAAGTAAATCCCAAAGGGGCATGAGTGATCTGCTGAGTAGAGCTGCAAAAGAAGCAAGAGAGGGCAATCTTGACATTAAGAGACAAGTTAGACACATTGGAAATCAATTTCTTAACAGTGTTGAAGTTGGAGCACAAGAAGCAGCATATCTAGTTTTGCAAATGCCCCTTACAAAAGCATCAAGAGATGTAATGTTCATAAACACATCTCCAGTTGATGACCGTGTAATACTTGTCAAACCTGATTCAGAACTCGAAAAGTTGAATGCTAATTCCACAGACATAGAATGCAGTAACATAGTCAAAAGATATGCAAAACGTCCAAAACAACTTGAAAACTGGTGTTTAGCTGACTATGTGTCACAGTTAGATGTAGTTTTCCCAAAGGAAAGTATAACTGAGCTGTCTGAAATGGAAACAAATGATGATGAGAGGCACCAGTCAGAAAATGAAGATAGTGGAATTGATACTGAGGATGAATTTAAAGATGACAGCACATTAGTTGTGTTGAGAAATGGAATTAAAATTAAGCGCAGAAAAACACCAAGAGTTATAAGATATGTGCGTTATAGCTTAAAGACAAACCCAGAAAATTACTATAGAGAAAAACTAATGCTGTTCACTCCATGGCGAAATGAATGTTCTGATCTTCTGTGTGGACATCAGAGCTTTGAGCAGTCATTTAACCAGAAAAAATTTTTCTTAGCTCAGAAAATCAAACAGTATGAACACAATGCTGATATGCTTGAGCAGGCAGAACAGATGGCACAGGATGATTTGACAGAAGCATATGATGAATTAGCTCCTGGTGCTCAACAAACTGATGCAGATGATGAATATGAAGGAAATGTTGATTCTGAAACATTTGTTCACTTTAATCCAGAAAGGCCAATTGAACAGAGAGAGTATGATATAGGAAGTGATGTTGGAATTCCATCAACAAGACAACTGAATGAGCAGAGTTCTGTTAGATTACCTGATGATGAGTATTTAAAGCTTGTAGCCAGTTTAAATTTGAAGCAACGTGAATTCTTCAATCATGTTATGCAATGGATCAAGTCTAAACAGGAACCTATTCATGCATATCTTTCAGGAGGTGCAGGAGTTGGGAAGTCAGTGTTAATCAGAGCACTTTATCAAGCTTTACATCGGTATTTATGTGCTAAGGAGGGTGAAAATCCAGATGATATACGAATTCTTCTTTGTGCATACACTGGTAAAGCTGCATTTAACATTGGTGGTCAAACAATTGCTTCTGCATTTCACCAGAAAATTAACCAAAGGCAGCAAAACATGCATTGTGATGAACTCAACACATTTAGAACTAAGTATAGAAATTTGTCAGTAGTCATCATAGATGAAATTTCAATGGTTGGCAATGCAAAGTTGGAATTTATCAATGACAGACTTCAGCTTCTTACTGGTTTGAAGAGGCCATTTGGAGACATTAGTATTATTGCTGTTGGAGATTTCTTTCAACTTAAACCAATCATGGATGGCTGGATTTTTCAAGATTTAAAACAAAATGCCCAAGCACTTGCATGTAATCTTTGGAAAGAAAACTTCACCTTATTTGAGTTAGATGAAGTAATGCGACAAAAGGATGATTTAGAATTTGCACAGCTTTTGAACCGTCTTCGTCACAATGAGATGACTTCTGAGGACTTGGATATAATTCACAGGTGCATCATTGCTGAAAATAGTCCAAATTATCCACACAATGCTCCCCATCTTTTCACAATGAATGCAAAAGTAGATGAATATAACAATAAACTTATAGAGCAACTTCCTGGTGAAAAAGTCATTGTAAAAGCTGTTGACAGTGTCCTCCAAGACCACAGTAAGTCTGTGAAAGACCGACTACTCAGATCATTGCACAATCAAGATGATGTAAGCAAAACTGCAAATCTCATGACAAGACTAACTCTAGCCATTGGAATGATATATGACATTACAGTTAATATTGATGTTACTGATGGCTTGACAAATGGTTCATCATGTACTGTATTTCTTGTTGAAAACAGATTACCTGGTGTATCAAGGCCAAGTATAGTGTGGGTGAAGTTTTTAGATTCTGCAGTAGGGAGAATTGCTCGACAGAAATACAGACATCTTTTCCATGATGATGTTATGGATGATTGGACACCAATATTTGACTGTCAGCGATCTTTTGTTTTCAATTCAACTACATATCAAAGAATACAGTTTCCTTTAAGACCAGCTGCTGGTAAGACAATTCATAAGGCTCAGGGCTGCACTGTTGATGAAATTGTAGTAGATTTGTCTCAGTCAAGGATAAGGAAAACACCACACATTCATTATGTAGCTCTTAGTAGAGTTAGATCTGTTGACAAGTTGCATATTCTGAATTTCAATGAGCAAGCATTAACTGTTGATGAAAAAGTTGTAGAAGAAATGGAAAGAATGAGGAAGGAAGCACCTCTAAAACTGTGTTATCTTCCATTGTACAAAACAGAGCAGAACAAACTAAAAATTATGTTTAATAATGCAAGATCTCTTCACAAACATTTCGATGAAATTAAAAATGAACCCAATGTTGTAGCATCAGATGTTATTGGTTTTTCAGAAACAAGATTAACCATCAATGATGAACAGAATTTTATGATGGAAGGTTACTTGACTTTGTTTAATCATGAAAAGAGAAGTGACAGCAATCGTCCTCATCATGGAACAGCATTATACGTTAAACAAGACCATTTGATGACATGTATCTCAAAATTCAGCAACACTTTGCTTGAATTCATCATAGCTTTAATAGATTTCAGAGACCTTGGAGAAGTGCAAATAGTTGTTTTATACAAGTTCCCAGCATGTTCTTTTAAAGAATTTGAACGTGAAGTTATGTTGCACTTAAAACCTTTTGTAGACACAGAGAAAAAATTGATAATTCTTGGAGATTTCAATTTTGATTTGTTTACAGGTCACAAAGAATTTCTGAACTTTATGAAGTTGAATTTAAATTGCACACAATTGGTAAAAAAAGTAACTCATGATTCAGGTTCACAACTTGATTTGATTTTTACAAACTTCCCTCATTGTGAAACTGATGTGATTGAGGCATATTGGTCAGACCATAAAATGATTTACTGTACATATACTTTATAAATCTGATATAAGGGACGCATGAGAACTTATTTGGGGGAGATACGTCATCTTGTCCCCTCTCCCACCTACCAATGTGCCAGTGTCACTTAGTGACATTTGGTACATTGATTACTGTATACAGGGTTATATTCGCCCTGGCTGTGTTATTTTCAGCCTTTCACACAATTTTGCAACATTTTAAATTCTCCCCAGTCACAGTTTTATTGAAGAAATCATACTGTGTTCTTTAAATTTACCCTGTTTTAAATTTGTCTATACCTCTAAGATGGATGACAGTGGGAAAAATAAAATGGGGCGAATATTTCCCTGTATACAGTATCTTATAGGCACCAATTACTTGATGTAAAATCTTGTTTGTTTTTAGGCATATGTATACTTTAAACTATTTTTTATATTCATGCATGGAATAGCCTAAACAATTTGCAAACAACTCATTAATGATCACTAAACAATTGTACTAAACAGGAATCCTTCATAATGACTTTTTTTGTGGATTAATTTTCAACAGACAATTAATATAAGTACAAAATAATTGAATGTTGCATGTTAAGGAAAATTCATGTACCATCAATGACAACCATTCATGTCAAACAATGGTGATCATTGTACATATTATGTTTTAATTAATATTTATAAATTATGAATATACTGTATTGATGTTTGTGAGTTAGTTTTACCTTTACTGTTTAGATTCTTTTCTTTAATGATACATGAATATCATGAACTTGGTATTTTGAATATACATGAAATATTTTGAGATTACATGAATTGTTTACAAAGTTTAATTTAAAGAAATTAATGAGTTCTGTTATACATGTATAATGATTAGAGTTGTACTAGAAATATACACTTCGTTGCATCAAGTAATTGGTATCTTTGATATATGTTCAACACTGTATTCTATAGTTTTATGAAGTAAATTCACCAAATATCTGTTCGTGAAAAAATTGCTGTATAGAAATATTGTAAGTTTATTAATGTTACTGTGTCTTGTGTCATTTAGTCCCTGCAGAACAATACTGGAGTACAGTGTATATATATGAATTAATATTTTTTCCAGATCAAATCTAATAACAATTTCAGTGTAAATATTCTTATCACACATGTAATTCAAGTCTTTATGTAATTGCTTTAAATTATAATCAACCTCATGCAGTATTCTACATATCACAATTGCTGAGGCTTAAAACAGGCTGGATGGTCAACAAATTAACCAATAAATGCAACTAAAAATGAAATACTTGCATGACCAACCAGCATACTTATTGATTTTTCAATTTTCTTTAGAGTGACTTGTTTGTTCTTGTAGATAAATTAGAATTTGATACATGAATTTTGAGAGCACAGCGTTGTTAGAGATTTTTTTTGGATATATATCATTTACATAATTTTGTTTTGAAATAATGTTCATTGTATATATGAAACTTTGTGTTGAAATATTTTAACTTGATTATTTATCTTTTGTTATTTTTCTTGTCTTAAAATGTTTAAGTTTATTGTATTTTTGTATTTCAAAACATTCAGAAATTGCTTTAAACATTTACTTTTACTAGCTTTTGTTACCTGTGTAGAATAGGAAACCAACCTGCATAATCAGAGAGAAACTGACAACTCATTTCTAAGTTACTAGTATATTGCTGATTTCAGTGAACTCCGTATTACCGGTAATTGATATTTCATTTTCTCCAGCATTGAGATATTTAATATGTGACCACCATTATATTATAATCTAATGAGAATCGACTATATATTAAACACTTATACCCAGGTAAGTATGAAAAGAGGGGGTCAATGGACAGTCCGTAAAGGGAGGTAAACCTACCTCTTTATAACATTAAAATTTTTCCTATAAAAGAGAGGAAAAAAGGTTGATCACTATAATTTCTCATGACTGGTCTTTAAAATCAAAATTATTGAGTGCAGAAAGATCTTAATCATTCCATTTTGGAATATTGCCATCAAGTTTAGGTAATCTGATTCCTGCAGGTACTCCAAGTAAATGTTACTTATTAAAAATTCTTTAAAATTATAGTTAATATTCAAAGTCAGAGTCTGTTGACCATCTTATTATTATTCACTTTCAGTTGCAATCTTTCCAATTTTCGCTTTCGTTATGTATAGGAAAGATTTACTATTAAAGTGAACTTAAAAATAAATACAGTGTATTTGGTATCTTTCAAATGATTACTTTGATGTATTGAACTTTCCTCTAAGCAAATGTTTGAACTGTTTACAAAGCATATATGTGTACATGTAATGTTATTGTCAGAAAGTTTTGCATTTCTGTCACAAAATTGTTGCAATATTGCATATTTGATACTGTGTGCATATATGTCTGTTGAAGTCATATGAAATTTAGATAGTTGATTGTTATTAACGCTTCTTAGTTTTTATTATATTCTCTGACTACTAATAGTCTGATAAATTTTCACCAAATCTGTTGAATTTTGTAAAGAAATAAAAGTTTAAATCTTATTAACATTTTCTGTTTTTATTATAACTATCATAGCTAATGTTACACCCCCGAAAAAGGAGGAAAATGTTATTGTTCAATAATAGCATATAACAGTACTTCAGAGTTGACATTACAAGTGCAGAAATACTGAGATTGACCTCTTTATGCCTTAATTGATAATGAGGTAGGCATTAAGCACTGGTTGAAAAGAAAGCCATTCTTAGCAATTTTATGCTTAGATCAAGCCGAATTACAGTAAATGAATAAAAAGAGGAAGTCCATACTCTAACATCTACATGCACATATAATTCTTGCAAGTAAAGGTCTCTTACGGAAAATCAGTTTGATAACTTGATGAAAGGCATACAACACCAGATGAAAGACCAATAAACCATCTGTGAGGAAAGAACTCTTTCCGACTGAGGAGCCACCAGTGGTTTTTTCTTTGGAATAGGAGTACGTAAAAAGTAGATACAAGTATAAAAAAGAATGATTTTTATTGAAAATAACTGATTTCTGTATGTCCTGTTCATTTTTTCCAATACCTAGAGAGCATGCAAAATCAATCGGATGGTTGGATGACATCGAGCTTGAGTCAGTCTCCGAGGCCTCAAATGACGCTGGGGATGTAATAGTCATTTCCGACGACAGCTCGGATGATGATAAGTTGGGCGTCTCAATGCCCGACCACAGATGTGTATTTTGACGTTTTAATAGATAATATATTCTTTCACATACGATATTAAAAGTTGAAATTTTATCAGCGTATTTATGTTTTTTTCAGACAGATATTACTTAACTACGAAGAGGACCTGATTGAAAAAAAAATTCAAATAAAAAAGACATTAAAAAACTTCTCAAAAAGGATCGCCAAAGTGAACGAGGAGCTCGATGGAGTACAGTTCACCTCGCATTCCCTCTACTCCGACTAGTGAGGATACATGAATAACATAAATAATCATTTTTGACACGTTTTCTCCCGCTCCTGTATTACTAATTAATCGAGAACTTGATGTTTTTTTTGTGTAAAACATACATATTCAGGGAGCAGTTACACCGCTGGGACATTGTATGTGTCTGTGATTAGAAATATCTCTTCGTTATGTATTTTTAGATTTCTCAAAAAAGAAGGTTCAAACATTGAACATTAAGTGCCCTTTTTAGCTCTTCTGAGCCAAAGGCTCAAAGAGTTAATGCTATGGCCATTTGTGCGGTGTGCGTTAACTTTTTAGAATATGGGCCATAACTCAAGAACCCCTTTGCCAATCAGTACCAAATTTGCCACAGGGTATCCTTGGCCCAAGGGCTACCATTTATACTAAAATAAGGGTTGGGATCCTAACACAAGGGGAGATAATCAGGAAAACAAAACCAAAAGTACTAGTTGCTAAAAAATCTTCTTCTCCAGAACCGCCAGGCAGATTTTCACCAAACTTACATACAAGGATCAGGATATGTTGAAGATTAAAAATTGTTCAAGGCATGACCCTGGGGCAAAGGGCGTGGCCTCAAGGTCACTTTGAAGTTGACCTAAATTTACAATTAATAAAAATGTTTATATTTTGCTTACTATACGGGCTAGGATCATCAAATCTTGTAAGTTGATGCATCTTAAGACTTCACATCCTGTTAACTCAAAAGTAGGTCACGGTGACCTACTTTTTAAATTTTGCGGGCATTTGTTTTCAAATTGATTTGAAGGCATATTTTGGACACTTTAAGGCCTATGATCATGAAACTTAGTCAGTTGATGCATCTTGGGTCCTTCAACAACGTCAACCAAAAAGTAGGTCACCGTGACCTACTTTTTGAACTTTATGACTTAACCTTTTTAAAACATTAAATCCCATTATTTCAGGCACTGAAAGGTTAGAATCATCAAATCTTGTACTTTGATGCATCTAGGGACCTTAAAACATATTTATAACAACGTAGGTCACTGTGACCTACTTTTAAAATTTTGCAGGCATATGTTTTCAAATTGTTTAAAAGGCATTTTTTGATTACCTTCAGACCTACAATCATTAAACTTGGTCAGGAGATGCATCTTGAGACTCTGAAAAATGTCAACCAAAATGTAGGTCACGGTGACCTATTTTCGACATTTTATGGCTATATATAAGTATCTTAGGTATTTATTGGCTTAGAATCATCAAACTTTGTGAGTTGATGCATCCTGGGTTTTCGGAGAGTGACGATTAAAAATTAGGTCACGGTGACCTACTTTTGACATTTTATGGCTATATTTCAGTATCTCCGGTACTTATTAACTTAGAATCATCAAACTTTGTCAGTTGATGCATCTTGGGTTTTTGGAGAGTGACGACCAAAAATTAGGTCACGGTGACCTAATTTCGACATGTTATGGCTATATTTAAGTATCTTGGGTATTAATTGGCTTAGAATCATCAAGTTTTGTGAGTTGATGCATCTTGGGTTTTCGGAGAGTGACGACCAAAAATTAGGTCACGGTGACCTACTTTCGACATTTTATGGCTATATTTAAGTATTTTCTTTAAAAATTGGCTTAGAATCATCAAACTTTGTGAGTTGAAGCATCTTGGGTTTTTGGAGAGTGACGACCAAAAATTAGGTCACGATGACCTAATTTCGACATTTCGACAATATATATCAACAAAAATAATACTGCTACAGTGTACATGGTGTATTGTATTTTAGGAAAAAGCATTTTTCAATGAAATATAAAGTGGAAAAATCAAATTATGACTCACTTATGGCCAGGTATTGTTATAGTAGCTGTATGTGTGTCCGTCTGTTAACTTTTAAAATTTTTGGTGGACAATTTCAACAAAACTTGCCACAAAGAATGGAACAATATGGCGGACTGGTCAGTTCAGTGGACAATCGCTCTGACAATCACGACCTTGTTCTGCAGAATAACACCAGCAGATGAGCAACTGAACTCCAGTGAAGTTGCAACTTCACGTGTGGAGGATTTATTCCTGTCCAGGTTTATATACGGTATTTATTTGGACGATTACTTGCTGTATAAACTTTATCCCCCGAGAATTCCTTTGTTTATTTCCCGCCATGATGAAAACAATACATCAAGAGTGTCAGCCTACAAATATCTTTTTATTCTTCGAATTTTAATTGCTGGTGATGTTGCCACAAATCCAGGACCAATAAAATTCCCTTGTTCTTTGTGTCAAAAACAAACCAGAAAAAATCAAAAACTACTGATCTGTGCATTATGCAGTTCTAAATGTCATTTAAAATGTGTCACATCCAAGCATGGAATCAATCCAGAGATGATCAGTCGATGGTCCTGCAGTATGTGTACAAACAATATACCATATTCATCCTCAACGACTGCAGATGCTGTAGATCCCGTATCCCGCATTACGATCGGGCTCGACGATTCGAGTATACAAAACCCGCAACCCAGTGACCCAATTTCAGAGACCGATCAGCTGGAAGATGCAGACATCTGGCAGACGTTACGAGTAGCAAGGAAGCAAAACCTAAATAACTTTTTGGTGTGTCACTTAAATATTAACAGTCTAAGGTATAAATTTGACGAAATTAAAGACATATTGATTGATAAATTGGTTGACTGTCTCATCATTAGCGAAACGAAAATAGACTCTTCGTTCCTTGATGCTATTTTTGCAGTCGAAGGTTATAAACTGTTTCGACGTGACAGAACAAGGCATGGAGGTGGGCTGGCAGTATTTATGCGATCAGATATTCCAGCTAGGAGAAGAACAGACCTTGAGGATCGAGATTTAGAATCCATCACTATGGAAGTGACACTAGGTAAAATTAAGTGGATTTTGCTGTGTGTATATAGACCTCCATCTTTCAATGAGCTCTGTTTTAACAAATCTATGTGCAATATTCTTGAAAAAAGTACCTCTTTTTATGAAAAAATCATGGTTTTTGGAGATTTGAATTTTGATATGATGATTGAAGAGAAATCCAAATGTCTAGCTGAAATATGTGACATTTTTGATCTGTAATATTATTAAATCACCAACATGTTTTAAAAAGGGTTGTGAACCATCCCTTGTTGATGTGATATTGACATCTGATCAAGCAGTATGTAAAAACACCCTAAATTTTAATACTGGAGTAAGCGATTGTCACAATCTTATTGGAACTTTTATCAAGGCCAGTATCACAAATTGTAAAAATTCTGTCATTTTAACTCGAAGTTTTAAGAGCTTTGATGTACAATCTTATATTTCTGACTTACAAAAAATTGAAACACCCCCAGTAGCAAATGATGCCTCAGATATAAATGTAAATTATCAAAATTTTGAAAAAGCTTTTGTAAATGTTGCAGACAAACATGCACCCTGGAAAAAAAGGCGAAAACATAAAAATAGTGTACCATACATGAACTGTGAATTAAGAAGGGCTATTTATAAAAAGCAAATGCTGAAAAACAAGTTTGACAAGTGTAAGACAGATGATAATTGGGAAGAGTTTAGGAAACAGAGGAATTATGTTACAAAACTGAAAAGGGTACCAATAAGAAACTATTTTCAAGAAAGATGTGTAGGGGGACAAAAAAGTTCAGATTTTTGGAAAACAATTAAACCATTCTTATCGAAAAAATCAAAGTCCAGAGAAAATACAATTCTTTTATGTGAAAATGACAAGATTTTAAATGACCCAATAGAAACTTGCAACACTTTTAATGAATTTTATGCTAATGTGGCTAGTGAAATAGGGAAAGATGTAGTTTTTAATGAAAAAGATCATTGTAGTCTAAATGCCATCAGGGAAAATTTTGCTTTTACTGAGACATTTGATTTTAAGAAAACTAATGAAGAAGAAGTGACCAGACTAATAAACAAATTAAATGTTAAGAAATCCACTGGTGTAGATACAATATCAGCTAAACTTCTGAAATTTGGAGCACCTGTTTTGAGTAAACATATTTCTATTCTTGTTAACCAATCCATACAAAAGGATACTTTTCCTGATAGACTGAAACAAGCTCAGGTCATTCCTTTATACAAAAAAGAAGACCCTCTGTTAAAAATTAATTATAGACCTGTTAGTATTTTACCAACCGTGTCAAAGGTTTTATGTGTACAACTTTCTGACTATTTTGATGGTATTTTTAACAATGCACTTTGTGCATTTAAAAAAGGTCATGGATGCCAAACTACACTACTGCGACTCCTTGAAGACTGGAAAATGGCTTTAGATCAGAACTTACATGTTGCTGCTATTTTAATGGACCTCTCTAAGGCTTTTGATTGTTTGCCTCATGACATACTATTAAGTAAACTCTCAGCTTATGGTTTATCTCCAAACTCTGTATCCATTCTAGGAAGCTACTTGTCTGAGCGTTTTCAGCAAGTGAAACTTCAGGGAGTTGTCAGAAGTTGGGTTGGTATTAAAAAGGGAGTACCACAAGGTTCCATCCTTGGACCACTACTTTTCAATGTTTTTATTAATGACAGTTTTTATTTTATTAAGAATGGGTCTCTATATAATTATGCAGATGATAATACTTTAGCATATTGGCATAAGGATTTTGACACTTTGATAAATACTTTACAAGATGAAATTTCTGTAATATTGAAATGGTTTAAAGAAAACTGTATGCAAGCCAATCCATCTAAATTTCAGGCAATTGCCTTGGGTCAGAAAACTTTTGATAAGAATCCTGTACTTAAAATTGATGGTGCAGAGATTTTGTATAATGAGACTGTCAAATTATTGGGAATTGATATTGATTTTATGCTCAAATTTGATGTTCATATTAGTAATATCTGTAAAAAAGCTGCCCAACAATTAAATGTGTTAAAACGCATTGGCTCAGTATTAACACGGGCAAACAAAATTACAATATTTTATAGTTTTATTTTGTCAAATTTTAATTTCTGTCCTCTTGTATGGCATTTCTGCTCCAAGAAAAATACCAGGAAAATTGAGAAAATTCAAGAAAGAGCTTTACGTTTTATTTATGAAGATTTGGAGAGTAGCTATGAGTCATTACTACTTAAGGCAAAATTACCATCATTAGAGATTAGAAGAATGCGTAGTATGGCTCTGGAATGTTTTAAGATTTTACATGACCTTTCTCCTAGATGTCTGTCAGACTTAGTGAGTTTTAAGAAAGTGACATATAATTTTAGATATTCAAACATTTTAGAAATACCAAAAGTGAGAACTACATCATATGGCAAAATGTCTTTTAGATATGCAGCACCAGTTTTATGGAACTCCTTACCTGAACATTTTAAAAGTCAAACCAATTTTTTACAGTTTAAATCTTTGATTGCCTCTTGGAGCGGTAAGGACTGTGAGTGTACAGCCTGCTCCACTAGGTAAGTTGTGTCTTTTTGTTTGTGTGTCTGTGCATGTGTGTCAGTTTTTCTTTTCTTATTATTTATTTATTTTTTTTTCCTGTTATGTTCTTTTATGTTTCTGTCGATGTGCTGTTCGCATGTTTGTAATGTTGTGACTTATGAATGTAAACCTGTGCTTTCTCTATGCATCTGTACTGTATTGTCTATGTGTCTATACATGTGTGTTTTTATATGTATCTTTAACTGACGATGTCCTTTAGATTAGACTGTGTGCTGTATTGTTGCAAGGAATTCTATGTTTATATAGTGCTGCATGTTTTCGTTATTTTACTGCTATGAATATGTTACCAATATCAGTCAAAAGCTCATTAGAGCTTGTGTTACTTTTTAACTATCATACTGACTTTAAATAAAGCTTATCTTATCTTTTATCTTTATATCCATTAAATGTCAAAAGAAGGTCACTGTGACCTAATTTTTGGACATCACTCTCCGAAAACCCAAGATGCATCAACTCACAAATGTTTTGTTGATTCTAATCCAATAAATACCCAAGATACTTAAATATAGCCATAAAATGTCAAAAGTAGGTCACAATGACCTTATTTTTGGTTGTCACTCTCCGAAAACCCAAGATGCATCAACTGACAAAGTTTGATGATTGTAAGCCAATTTTTAAAGAAAATACTTAAATATAGCCATAAATGTCAAAATTAGGTCACCATGACCTAATTTTTGGTCGTCACTCTCCGAAAACCCAAGATGCATCAACTCACAAAACTTGATGATTCTAAGCCAATTAATACCCAAGATACTTAAATATAGCCATAAAATGTCGAAATTAGGTCACTGTGACCTAATTTTTGGTCGTCACTCTCCGAAAACCCAAGATGCATCAACTCACAAAGTTTGATGATTCTAAGCCAATAAATACCCAAGATACTTAAATATAGCCATAAAATGTAAAAATTAGGTCACCGTGACCTAATTTTTGGTTGTCACTCTCCAAAAACCCAAGATGCATCAACTGACAAAGTTTGATGATTCTAAGCCAATAAGTACCGGAGATACTGAAATATAGCCATAAAATGTCAAAAATAGGTCACCGTGACCTAATTTTTGGTCGTCACTCTCCGAAAACCCAGGATGCATCAACTCACAAAGTTTGATGATTCTAAGCCAATAAATACCTAAAATACTTATATATAGCCATAAAATGTCGAAAGTAGGTCACCGTGACCTACATTTTGGTTGACATTTTTCAGAGTCTCAAGATGCATCTCCTGACCAAGTTAAATGATTGTAGGTCTGAAGGTAATCAAAAAATGCCTTTTAAACAATTTGAAAACATATGCCTGCAAAATTTTAAAAGTAGGTCACAGTGACCTACTTTTTCTTAAATATGTTTTTAGGTCCCAAGATGCAGCAACTTACAAGATTTGATGATTCTAACCCTTTTAGTGCCTGAAATAATGGGATTTAATGTTTTAAAAAGGTTAAGTCATAAAGTTCAAAAAGTAGGTCACGGTGACCTACGGGTAGTTTGACATTGTTCAATGACCCAAGATGCATCAACTGACTAAGTTTCATGATCATAGGCCTTAAAGTGTCCAAAATATGCCTTCAAATCAATTTGAAAACAAATGCCCGCAAAATTTAAAAAGTAGGTCACCGTGACCTACTTTTGAGTTAACAGGATGTGAAGTCTTAAGATGCATCAACTTACAAGATTTGATGATCCTAGCCCGTATAGTAAGCAAAATATAAACATTTTTATTAATTGTAAATTTAGGTCAACTTCAAAGTGACCTTGAGGCCACGCCCTTTGCCCCAGGGTCATGCCTTGAACAATTTTTTATCTTCAACATATCCTGATCCTTGTATGTAAGTTTGGTGAAAATCTGCCTGGCGGTTCTGGAGAAGAAGATTTTTTAGCAACTAGTACTTTTGGTTTTGTTTTCCTGATTATCTCCCCTTGTGTTAGGGTCCCAACCCTTATTTTAGTATAAATGGTAGCCCTTGGGCCAAGGATACCCTGTGGCAAATTTGGTACTGATTGGCAAAGGGGTTCTTGAGTTATGGCCCATATTCTAAAAAGTTAACGCACACCGCACACCGCACAAATGGCCATAGCATTAGCTCTTTGAGCCTTTGGCTCAGAAGAGCTAAAAAGGGCACTTAATGTTCAATGTTTGAACCTTCTTTTTTGAGAAATCTAAAAATACATAACGAAGAGATATTTCTAATCACAGACACATACAATGTCCCAGCGGGGTAACTGCTCCCTGAATATGTATGTTTTACACAAAAAAAACATCAAGTACTCGATTAATTAGTAATACAGGAGCGGGAGAAAACGTCTCAAAAATGATTATTTATGTTATTCATGTATCCTCACTAGTCGGAGTAGAGGGAATGCGAGGTGAACTGTACTCCATCGAGCTCCTCGTTCACTTTGGCGATCCTTTTTGAGAAGTTTTTTAATGTCTTTTTTATTTGAATATTTTTTTTCAATCAGGTCCTCTTCGTAGTTAAGTAATATCTGTCTGAAAAAAACATAAATACGCTGATAAAATTTCAACTTTTAATATCGTATGTGAAAGAATATATCATATGTTTAAACGTCAAAATGCACATCTGTGGTCGGGCATTGAGACGCCAAACTTCTCGTCTTCCGAGCTGTCGTCAGATATTACATCTCCTGCGTCATTTGAGGCCTCGGAGACTGACTCCATTTCGATGTCATCCAACCATCCGATTGAATTTGCATGCTCTCTAGGTATTGGAAAAATTACACAGGACATACAGAAATCCAGTTATTTTCAATAAAAATCATTCTTTTTTATACTTGTATCTACTTTTTACGTACTCCGATTCCAAAGAAAAAACCACTGGTGGCTCCTCAGTCGGAAAGAGTTCTTTCCTCACAGATGGTTTATTGGTCTTTCATCTGGTGTTGTATGTCTTTCATTAAGTTATCAAACTGATTTTCCGTAAGAAGGGGGGGCCCAATAATGGTTCAACATGAACGTTTGCGGTAACAAATTGTCTAAATATTTTGAAAATAAAGAAAATAAAAAAACGGGTATTAAGTGACTCCGACCCTCAGCAAGGAATGGCAACTCTTTAATTTATACTTTTATTCAAGAAGTCTTTAAATGAATCTTGAAAATAAAATATTTTCATGCAACAATTTTCATTATTTGTCTCTCAATTTGCTTTAAGGTTCTTTGGAAAGCTCCATAAATCATCTCTAATTTCATATAATGTCAATAAACATTGGAATCTAAAAATGCTTTTACGGGATAAAAATTTTCTAGTTTTAATTAGACCTTTCTGAGAAGTTCAAAGAAGCACATTGAGATGCGTATGTAAGCATGTGCTTACGCCCAATTTGATACCTAATTTTTCGTTCGGATTCAACAATGAAATTTAATAATTTTTGGTTGGTATTATCAACATAATTGAGATTTTTATGGTTGGTATTATCAGCATAATTGAGCAAAGCTTTTATATCAGTTTTTGTCATTTGTTCCTGCCAAGTGGCTGGTGTAGGGAGTATGTCTGACAAGCCTTGATTTACCTGGTGGAGGGAGTATGCCTGACAAGCCTTGATTTGGTCATCATTTAGGGTGGCTGTTGTTTCTAAATCTTTGTAAATAGCAGCAGTTGGTATGCTGACTTCAGCAAGGGAAAAACTTTTACTGAAGTTGGTATTAAATTGTTTGAGACACTTCTTTATTCTCTCACTGTTTGAAGACAACTGCTTCGAAATTCTTTTTGTCATCTCTTGTCCATCTGTACAAATTATATAAGAACAAACAAAATTAAATGTTGCATTTATGTTCCACTGCCTACAACAAACTTGGTTATAATGAAGTCACTGGGATCTAGTACGAAATAACCTTGATATCCTTTATTTAACAAAACAACTTTGTTTCAGACTTTTCATATGTTTTGTTTCGTCAGAATGAGTTTACGTTGTAAATTAAACATGATTAATATAAGTGCTCATAACTAAACATTCCAAAAAATGTACAACCCCCACATTTTTACACATGAATTGACTGATTTTAAATATTAAAGCGACTAGTTTTCATTTTCATGTAGATACCACTCAAAAAGTTCTAAGAACGTGTTGAAAACTTGTCATCACTAAAATTGATGGCATAATATGTGAGGAATTCAGGGAATCTCCCAACTAGAAGTATACGTACATGTATGAAATCTCAACTTCTCTAATTATGAAACAAAAAAGGAAAATCATATTATAACTAGAGAACTGACCAGTCAGGAAGGGCCCCGCCATGGGGTAGAATTAAAAGGGTGCAGCTTACAGAATGATTAATAAATGTACAAAGAAAAAGCAACAGCAACTGTATTCTTAAAATTTCAACATAATTCCTGAAAATAATCTTATTGTATTTACATTAGGCAGTAAAGAACAACTTAACATTGAATTATATTTAAACAATTATGAATCTTGTGTTATATAAAATGCCAGCCTTCAATATCATGAAGGCTTGACCTTAACTTCAAACAAACAGCAGTTGCAGACAAAGGTTTTCATTAATCTTAAAGTGACAGATAAAGAAAAGCCTACTAAATTTTCTGCAGCAGGCTAGATAATTTAACCCAAGGGATTAATTGTACCTCTCTCATCATTTTCTTCTAAAATTACAATAAGAACGTTTTCAGTATTAATGATAGAATGGGGTTTTTATACAACTACATTAAAAACATTCTTGAATTAATATATTTTAAAAAAAAAAGGAAAAAAAGTGAAAAAAAAAGTACCCTGGTAAATCAAAAAATCTTCTTTAATCTATTTCTTTTTTTGGGGTTCAATGAAATCATAACTATCAAACAAAAATATATAATAAAAAATTATATTTAAATCCACAATTCAGAGTGTTCATAGCATTCCAAATTGATTTAACTTCAAAGCAAACTTCATTTGCAGACAGAGGTGGTAATTAATCTCAATGTGACGGATAAAGATAATGCTCTGGATTTTCTTCAGGAGGAAAGCTAATTAATCCCATGGGACTCCTAGTTGCATCCAGTTTACTGAATGGGAACATCTTCAGCAGTTATCTCTCTTTGCCAATGCATTCTTATATAAGTTAAGGAATCTACCCCACCACCCCAGCTCCAAACCAAGGGACATTGAGGACCAAACTTAGCATCAAAATATGTATTTTTGCCTACTGAACTACCGTACCAAATTTGATCTTAATTGGGCAACCATAAAAAATGTTGCCTGTTCATTCTTATGCATAGTTAAGGAATCTACCCCACCACCCCAGCTCCAAACTAGAAGATGTAGAGAATCAAACTTAGCATAAAAATTTGTATTTCTGCCTATTAAACTACCATACCAAATTTAAACTTGATTGGGCAACCATAAAAAAAGTTATTAGAAAAAAAACAGAAAATTTGTGGACGGAAGAGTGACAGACAGACGGACGGACGGGACATACAGAGTGATTACTATAGGGCACCCGCAAATCCTTGCGGGGCCCTAATAACAGTTTAGATAGTTGGGAGTCAAAAACGCAATTTTACATATACATAAACTTTGAGATATTGAGGCTAGAGATCATGATGTTCAACTGTATTCAGCAATAAATAAAAGAATTTAAAGAAACATATTTTTACCAAAATATTTCTTTAGTAAGGACAGAATGTACTGCCTTTCATTGGCAAACATTTGCATTTTTTTTAAGATGTCCATGCCTTAATTTATGTTTAGCAGACTCAGAAAGTTCTTCCATTCTGGCATCGACTTTGAACATCTAATTGCAAAGTTTTCTTCACTTTTTTCATTTCACTTCTCGGTTCTGAAGAAGTATAAATTAAACAAGTCTAAAAATCAGTAGAGTTTTACAATCTTATCAACATGCTGTTAATACTGCTATTTATGTGTTTCTTTACTAGCCACTTTTGTTAAAATGTACATCATCTTCATTAATGTTGATATAGCTATGTTGAAAAAAAAAATCAACCCAAATGCAAAATAAAGCTTAATAGGAAGCTATCAGCCTACTTTCTCAAACTTAACTGGTTAAACCTTTTTATCTCAAATTGTCACAAGTGCAATCAAACTTTGAAATATATTCAAATTAAAAAAAAAAGAAACTTGAAGTTCGACCATAAAAAAACTTATACACACTTTCGAACTTCTCTAAGTTGTCCATGTTCTCAAGGTTTTTCAGAGTAATATCTTTTCCAAGGTCTATTTCTGGTAATTTTATCCAACTGGGAAAGGGACACCGACTTTTGTTTGGATGTTTTGCCACATTTCAGTGTTAAAAGGTACCTGTCCTTTAATTTTTTCCAAGAAACATGAGATATAGACCTCATAATTATCAGTGTGATATTTAAGTACTGATGGCACTTTGATTGTTTTTAACGAACCTAGGACCACCTACTAACTTTTCTTTTATATCATTTGTTAGGTTAAAAAACCAAACTGAATACGAAATAGTCCCTTACTTATGCAGCAATATACCTTCATCACCTGCATACAGAGTATTTATATCTCAGTTGATTCGATATGCAAATACATGCTCTGGTATGAACAGTTTCTTAAACGAGGTAAATTATTGACAAACAAGTTGATGAAACAAGAATATCAACAGTCTCGTTTAAAGTCATCATTTCGTAAATTCTATGGTCGATACAATGACCTTGTCAGCAAATACAATTTATCATTAAATGAAATGCTGAATGACGTTTTTCATACCAATTGTTAGACCATTATTTATACACTGAATTGACCACGGATTTTTTCCGTTATATCCTGATTATGACAACGAGCACACGGCGGGTGTGACCGGTCGGCAGGGGATGCTCACTCCTCCATGGCACCTGATCCCACCTCTGATGTTTCGGAGGTCCGTGTTTGCTCTGCACTTATTTTGTATATTTGTTTAATGGACGTTGAGATTGAATACTGTTCGTTATTTCCATATCCTTCTTCAGAAAGCAATTCATTAAAAAAATTTTGAACTCCTTCTTTGAAAGTGTCTTGGACAATAAGGCACCAAGGAACTTGTAGATGGTGCCCTCCTCTCAGTCCAAGCAGCTGGGCAAAGAGCATTCTGTTACTCGTTACATTTATTTTAAATCGTTACTTTTTCTTTCTTCATGCGGAAGGTACCGCCTCCTTCTCCCATACAAGTATTGGGCAAAAAGCATTCGGTTGACTTTGCTGTTGGTCTGTTGCTTCACCCCCACTCTCCATACAAATTCATGATCTCCTCCACCAGGGCATAACACACTCACTTCATGAAATATGCCTACGTGACAAGTCTGTGTTATTCACACACCAATAACTCACACAAAACTTAAAAACATTCCTTAAATAAAGCAAACATTATTATTTCAGAAATAAAAGCTTATGTGCAGACAAGTGAAAGATCACATGAATATTTTTTTATGCGCCAGAATCCATTGATAGGGCATATATTGTTTTTGTCCTGCCTGTCTGTTTATCTGTTTGTCTCTCTATTGTCAACTTTAACCTTCACCATAACTTTTGAACTGAGAGAGTAAAAGACTTCATATTTGGTATGCATACTCCACATATTAAGCTTGTTCATATGGTACCAAGTGCAATGACCTTTTCCTGTGACCTTATGCTAAAAATAGCTTTTTTGAACTATGGTCATATTTTTTTAACCATAGGAGATAGAGACTTCACATTTAGTATGCATACTCTACTAATTAAGTTCTTTCAAATGACACCTAGATCAATGATCTTGACTGTGACCTATATGCTAAAAAAGGTTTTAGCTTTGATTAATTATCCTCCCTCCAGGGGTCAAGATTTGAACAAACTTGATTTTAAACACATGATGCTGCTTCCACATAAATATGATCTATCATAACTTTGCTGTTTTCAAGATGTATGTTTATAAAGATTTTTTTCCTATATATTCCTGTCTACAACTTTGTTGGGGTCCAACCCTACCCTTGGGGGTCATGATTGAAGAAATCTGATTGTACACTAACTGAGGATGCTTCCGCGTAAGTTTTATCTCTCTTGGCCCATTGGTTCTTCAGATTTTTTTTCAAACAGTGTGATTAATTTTACACTTATTATTTATCATCTCTCCCTTGAAAGAGTCGTGGGCCTTCATTTTCACAATCTTGAATCCCTTCAACCAAAGATACTTGTAATAATATTATACGAAGTGCAACATACCTCAAAGTTCAGTTCTTTTTCTGCATGTCGATCTTTGCCATTCATTGATGCTTTGGTCCAACATTTCGGTCACTCCAACTTGAGCTATATCAGGTTGAAGCTGTCGCTGTATCCTAACATTGTATAAAACTGAGAATTTTTAAATGAATACATAATTAAAAAAAACTGGTAATATATTGAAAAATAAAGTCTTTTGCATTATATTGATTTTAATTCAAAAGAATCATGATAAGGGTATTTATAATCATATAAAAATATTTTCGCATTTATCACAGTATAGCTTATGTCAAAGGGGATCACGAATACCCCGCTTCTGTCTAAGTCGATCGCCGGTCCCGGCCGTTTTCTCTACATATATATTTCAAAAAACTATACTGATATCTCGAACACGGTAATCTCGATTACCCTACTTATGTCGCAGTATATTCAAAGTCCCAAGCCCTTTTTTACCTGGCTTTTCTCGAAGTGCAGTGATTTTTTCGTTCTTTTGAACACACCTGGCGTCATGACTTCACACATTATCGCCATTGGCTATTAATTAACACCTTAAAACCTGGGGAAACTTAATTAACCGCAAGCTCAAGTTGGGTATCTCTGACAGGTTTATTGGTATGACAGCTTGGGTGTTTGGCTTACCAGTTTATAAATGTCCACACTTCATTTCACTATGCACCTTTAAATATAAACACAATTAACACCTTAATATGCATTGTAGCGCATCGAGTAGGTTGGCGCCAGGTTTATTGTATTGAATATTTTCAAACATACAAACAAAGCAGTTCTGATATAACATTTTGCCAACAAACAAA
>NW_026927344.1:0-30559 GCF_032062105.1 Saccostrea cuccullata | reverse complement strand
GTCTACTTACATTCCTTCCTGGGTACTTGAGACAATGGTAACCATGGAAACTTATTAAACTTTTCTGCGCACGCGTACAATGGGGAGGAAGAAGTATTGAGCAATATTTTCGGTATGGGGCATACAAAAAATATTTTTACTTTTATTTTTCTCCTTAAAAATAGAATTTTTCGGTTCTTAAACGTGTAATTTTCCGAAACCTAATACTTTTAGGAATTGAACAAAATTAACAAGGGTCATGCAAAAATTCTACATTTGTCAATTTTCTCTGTTGTGCGTCACAGTGTCTCTTTAATATTCCAGTGAACAAAAAAGACCTTCCCTATCTTTACTGTATACCTAAACTTCATAAAAATCTTTACAAAAATAATTGCAAGGTCAAGGAATTGCTCTACCCAGCCATTATCCAAATATTTACCAAGTAAAGGTGAACCTTTATTCGTTCTATGCTATTAAAAATTCCAACAATAGTGTTAAGTCAGATGTGGATTTTCAAAAAATCTAAAGAACTTTAAGAAAATTCAAAATTAAATAGAAGTTATCTTCTTTTCCACTTCGCTAACTAATAACTAATAACTAACGCTATTTGGTAAATCATGTATAGTTAAGACACTTGCTATATCTAAACTTACATACGTTGCCTCAATACTAAGTCTTCCTGATAATGCTTACATTAAAAAAATACAACGTCTAATTTATAACTTCATTTGGGATAAAAATGAACGAATTAAAAGAAACACGCTAATAGGTAGAAATTTAAAAGGTGGACTCTCAATCGTTGATATTGAATGTAAATTAAAAGCCTTAAAAGCAGCTTGGGTACCTAGATTGTTAAAAAGCAAAGGTATTTTGTACAAAATTTTTGATGGTTATTGTAAAAAATCAAATTTTGAAGTTCTCTATGTGTTAGATTTTTCTGATAGAAAAGTAGAAAATATGGAAAAATTAGAGAAACTACCTAAATTTTATCAACAAATGTTATGTTGCTTTAATGAATGTAAGCCCTGTTTTTTGAACAAAATGTCTTCCGATAATGTTCTTCGACAGCCGATATGGAACAATTGTAACTTTGTTTATAGGGGAAATACATTATTTTTTAAAAACTGGATAGCCAGTGGGATTTTGCATGTTAAAGACTTATTTGACGATGATGGTAATTTTAAATCATTGTTAGATTTTTCTAATTGTATAAAAAACAAGTCAAACTGGTTGTGTGAATTTAAAATTCTTTCTTCTGTTTTCAAACCTTTGCTACTAAAGTATGATTTTTCAAATTGTAAGTTTGTTAACATAAGATACAAAAATTATTTTCTTTTCTACACAGGACAGGTTAATATCATAGATCAAAGATGTAACTTTTTTTATGACAATCTTGTACACAGAAAATTTTGTAAACCATGTTATCAAATAGTTTTAAGCAACGAATTCAGAAAAATATATATCAATGTAAATTATATGACATACCCGATAAACAACTTACAGAATTCAACTATAAACTTTTAAACAATATTCTTTGTAATAACTTGTATCTCAGTAAATGGAAAAAAGAAACGAGTAGTAATTGCAAATTATGCCACGTGAATGAAACTTCAAAACATCTCATTTTTGAATGTAAAAATGTTGGTGAAATTTGGAATAGATTAAGTTTGTACCTGAAAATAGGTATCAAATGGAAACATGTAATAATTGGATTTAGCTCTGAGCGCAATAGAAAAATTGTATCACTCAACACACTCATCTCATATGTTGCCTGTAGGATTTACAAATATAAGATGTACTGTCGAATAAATTCCTTAGATGAAACTAGTTATAACATCTTTAATCACGTTAAATCTTCAATTTTTTTCTATGCTTCCATTCTAAAAAATTTGAAATCACTTGACTACAAACTTTTTAAAAATTTTGCATAAAATTGTCTGAAGGTAATATTGTCATATTGTTTGTAATGTAATTTGTCTGTTATATATATATCACTGTTTGTTTGTATGAAGAATTGAAAATAAATAAAAAAAAAAAAAAAAAAAAAAAAATAGAAGTTATCAAAAGTGTATAACATTAAAACGAATGACACTTCACCATTTTCAAGAAAAAATTAAAATGTATGACTTTTGTTATTAGAGAAAAGGGATTAAAAAAACAGAAATAGGAAATTGTCACATACTATAATTATTCATCAATAAAATTCTTTTCTTAAAAGTTGTCTGATGTATATTTACATACTCCGAAGTTGATCATCTTTCCGGTGGGTGTGATCGGTCGGCAAGGGATACTCATTTCTCCAGGCCACCTGATCTCATTACTGATGTTTTAGATGTCAATGTTTTCTCTGTTCCTGATTTGTATTTTTTAATCTAACTTTGAGAGCTTGAATATGTTGCGTTAGCTCCGTATTTCATTTAAATTTTATCCTCTTTAATTTTATTTTAACGTTGAAAATTGAATTAATGTTCATATTTTTTGAAGCTCCTTTTTGGATTACAAATGTATAGGCAGTACACATTACAATATTGGTTAAATTAAAGTTGCCAGTAACAGAAACGGTATATTTTGGCCTTAATAAACAGTCATACATGTATTTAGTAGGAGTAAGTATGTTAATTATTTTACTATATGTTGACGTCACTATGTGTTTCCTTAATTTAGTATATCAAAACGTCAGAGTATATTTTATATACATTACATGCAGCACGTAGTAAATACACAAGCGGTCATTTACATCAGATAAATTAACAAATCTGATGATAAAGACTAAGAATATTGTAAAGTAACCATAGTAATTTCTCTCCGTAGAGTTTTCGTATGACTGTTCAATCAACTTAACCTTAACACGGTGAATGGCTGATAAAAGGTTTATTGCAAGTATTGCATAGTTAGACAATTCATCATCTCGTGTAACGGAAGTTGTAATGTTGCAATTTCAACACCAATTTATCCATACTATAGCTGTAATAAAGCACTGTATTTACTTAAGATACGTATTGCCTATATTATTTTTCAAACATATATCGTTTCAAGACTCTCAGATGAGTCAAAATATCCCTTTGCATATAATTTTTAACACTGTGAAGCTGTTAAATTACCGTAATTTAAATAATGAGTATATATTTCAAATATTTAAGCGGGTTTTTGTTGTTGTTTAATTTTTCGTTTTGTTTAGGGGGATATTTTTTGTTTGTTTGTTCGGATTTTTTGCCAAAATTACATACGTTCACGTATATATATCTTCGCAATGGTCTTTCAACGATGTTTTTGCAATTTTCATGGTGAAACGGAAATGGTTGTTTAGTTTCGTATAGACGTTAGACCTACGTTTTCTTTTCATTTCTTAAACACTAAAAAATATTAATTTTACGATCATACAAGTAGTATGAATCTGCCATTATACTGGGTCGGTACTGGAATAATACAAATCGTATTAGAGTGCATTTGAAACCTCTCTGGAGACGGTGTTTGCTCTAGATTTCAGCTGTGGGTCGTCTTATATACTGTAGTAAGACCTGAATAAGGCATACAGTTGCGGAGGGCACATAGCTGAATATCTACAAGAACCAAAAGCGTAAGACCTGAATAAGGCAGTCACTTGGTTATACGAAGAGAGAGGTGACATACCACGATTAAAGGTGGGGGAAGTGCCAGAAGACAGTATTTATAAGTGGCAGGACAAGAAGAAATTTGTTTGCGGGAGACACCCGTTGACCACAGCTAGTGGTTATCCAATCAAGAAGAAACCATTTATATTTGTATTGTAATTGTGTACATATTTCATTTGGTCAACAAAAACCTGAGTTAACAGGTTAACGAACCTGAGTGTAACGCCTCGGTGATACAAGACATATCACAAACACCAAGCTCGGCCGCGTTGCACGTTACATTATTTGGTGGCAGCGTCGGGATTTTGTTGTTTTGTTCATCTAAGAAAGTGTCAGAAACTATAGAGCGGATGGAGAAGATCTTAGAAAGGATGAGAACGCCAACCAGCAACAATGGTCAGACAAATGCGGAAAGCAAAGAGTCTGGATATACTACACACAGTACTGATAGTCAACCGGCCGGTATGTCAGGAGATGTGTCATTTGACGAGTACGGCGCGCGGCCTAAAGTTAGATTTCCAGACGAAGGCAAACCAAGCTACACACGAAATGCTGGGGTTGACGACATTGTGACGGGCAATCTATTTGAGACACCAAAACCACAGAGGCAGTCAATGGGGACAGACAATGCCAAGACAGGCCATGTAATCAAGCCAGCCACGTATGACGGAATCAGTTCCTGGCTTGACTACAAGTCACATTTTGAGGCTTGTGCTGTTGTTAACGGCTGGACAGAAGATAAGAAAGGTCTTTACCTAGCTGTTTCACTGCGTGGGCAAGCACAATCAGTGTTAGGTGACTTACCAAGCGATACTGGTCAGCACTATAAGACACTGGTCAGATCCCTTGAGGAGAGGTTCTCCCCTCCTAACCAAACAGATCTGTATCATGTTCAGCTAAAAGAACGAAGACAAAGAGCATCGGAGTCCATACCAGAGTTAGGTCAGGCCATAAGAAGACTAACCAATTTGGCTTACGCATCAGCACCTGGTGATGTTCGAGAAACTCTGGCCAAAGATGCATTCATAGATGCCTTGGTAGATTCAGAGATGAGAATCCGCATAAAACAATCTCGTCCTCAAAATCTGAATGAAGCCATCCGGCTAGCCGTTGAACTAGAGGCTTATAATCGTGCAGAACGACGAAACTTAGAAGCAAAAGGCCATCTTCGAGTATCAGCATCAGAACAGTCAACAATCACAGAGGTCAACCAGAACAGTCTTGAGACATGGATGAAGTCCATGGAGGCTAACATGAAAACGTTAACCAACGAGATACAAAAGCTGAAGCTGAATCGGTCAGTCAGTAAAATGTATGACAAACAAGCAAGAGGCAAACCATTGCGTTGTTATGAATGTAACAAGGAAGGTCACATAAAACGCAATTGCCCCAAGCTGAAAAGACGACCCTGTGAAAGTGAACACAAGGATTCAAAAGAGAAAAAGGGATTAGGCAGGCCAGTACGAAGTAAACAAACACCAAAGAAAGCCTGTCCTAGTGGATCAATTGGTGTTGGATCTTCCCTGGATGAAGCGGGCATGTACATAGACATTTCTGTGCAAGGTGCCCAAGCTAAATTTCTGGTTGACACAGGGGCAACACTGACATTGTTGTCCTCAGCAATGTACGAGAAAATTGCAGAGAACATCAGGCCAAAACTGCAGAAGGTTAACCAGAGTATCCTAGCTGCCAATGGAAGTGAGCTGTCTGTCAAGGGTAAGGCGGACATAACACTTAATATTGAGGGTATGGTAACACATACCACTGCCGTCATTGCGGAGATTCAGGCAGATGGAATACTGGGGCTTGACTTTTTACTGTCTAATGCATGTACGGTCGACATGAGTCAAAAGGTGCTTCACATAAGAGATAAGGTAATACCACTGTTTGTTGAGGGTTATATAGGCTGCAACAGAATAACCGCAACAAAGTTAGTCAGCATTCTTCCTAGAAGTGAGATCATCACGCAGGGACAAGTCTTGAAGGACGGCAAACACGTTCCAAGGAATACGTGTTTGGTAGAACCATTTGTATCTGATATGCCAAGAGAAGGCTACATAACAGCCAGAACACTGGTCTTACCACAGGAGATGGTACCAGTCCGTTTGCTTAATGTTGGCGAGGAATCCAAAGTCATTTACCCAGGTACGGTTATTGGACAACTCAGTGAAGTCAAAGTGGTTGAGTCACAAGAGGAGAATACGTCAAGCAAACCTAAGAAGTTAAGACCTGATTTGGTTGATATGCTGAAGATAACTTCAAGCTGCCTGACGCGAAAGCAGAAAAGAGAAGCTCATAAATTTTTGTATGAATATACCAATCTTTTTGCAAAGTCTGACAAAGATTTGGGACGTACAGGCATCGTCAAACACAGGATTAATACTGGGGACAGCCATCCTATCAAAATACCACCAAGAAGAGTACCAGCTCATCTTACGGAGGAGGTTGACAAACAACTGAATGATATGCTGGAAAGAGGCGTGATCGAGCCATCAAACAGCCCGTGGTCAGCGCCTATTGTGCTAGCGAAAAAGAAGGACGGTACATTTCGCTTTTGCATTGATTACCGCAAGTTAAATAGTTGTACCATCAAGGATGCATACCCCCTTCCCAGAATAGACGAGTCACTGGATCAGTTGAGTGGTAGCTCGTGGTTCTCTACTATAGATCTCTGCTCAGGATATTGGCAGGTGAAGATGGAGCCAGACGACAAACAAAAGACAGCCTTTGCCACACGTCGTGGACTATTCCAGTTTAAGGTCATGCCATTTGGCTTATGTTGTGCTCCTGCAACATTTGAGCGCCTAATGGAAAGTGGTTTGGCAGGCCTTCACTGGGATATCTGTCTTGTTTACCTGGATGACGTGATAGTGACAGGAAAGACCTTTGAAGAAATGTTGGCAAACCTTAGAAATGTATTTGACAGACTGCAAAATGCAGGCCTTAAACTCAAAGCAAAGAAATGCTCTTTGTTTGCCAAGAAGGTGACTTACCTTGGTCATGTTGTGTCAGAGGAAGGTGTAGCGACTGACCCAGACAAGATAGCTGCAGTAAAACAGTGACCAGTACCTACAAATGCCACTGAGGTACGCTCATTTCTTGGGCTATGCAGCTATTATAGGAGATTTATCAAAGATTTCTCAAGCATTGCAGAATGCTTACACACGCTGACAGAGAAAGGTCGTGCCTTTGCTTGGTCTCAAGAATGTCAAAAGGCATTTGACACCCTAAGACATAAGCTGACCAATACTCCAATTTTAAGGCATCCAGACTTCTCTCATCCCTTCATTTTAGACACTGATGCCAGCAATGTGTCTATAGGCGGCGTCTTATCACAAAAGATTGATGGTCAAGAGAGGGTTGTTGCTTATGCAAGTCGGACATTGACAAAGTGTGAGCGCAGGTACTGCGTTACACGAAAGGAATTGCTCGCAGTTGTCCACTTTGTCAAACACTTTAGGCATTACCTCTATGGTAAAAAGTTCACAGTCCGCACAGATCATAGCTCCTTAAGGTGGCTTTTCAAATTTAAGAATCCAGAAGGACAGTTGGCACGTTGGCTGGAAATCCTCAGTACATTCAGTTTTGAAATACAACACCGACCAGGTACACAACACAGCAATGCAGATGCATTGAGTCGTGTGCCATGTCGCCAGTGTGGTTTTGATCCAAACTGGGAGAAAGATTTGGAAGATAACAAGCCAGAAGAAGTGAGAGCCATATCCCAAGCCAGTGGATCAAAGGACGATGATGACGATCCATTGCTGTGTATGAGAGACATGCAGGACAAAGACAAAGATATATCCCTTGTCAAACGTTGGGTCATAGAAAAGACAAGACCTGAGTATAGTATGGTTAGTGGTCAAGGCTATGTGCTAAGATCTTTGTGGTCACAATGGAACAATCTCTGCATAGAAGATGACATTCTATTCAGAAAATTTGAAGAGGAAGATGGAAAGACCATACGCTTGCAGGCTATTGTACCAAGGAGCCAACGTCGGACAATATTTGAGTACTGTCATGATGTGAAGACAGCTGCACATCTTGGTGTGAGCAAGACATTAGCTCGAATAAGGCAAAAGTTCTATTGGCCTGGTTTGCAAGCAGACACCAGAATGTACATAGCTGGTTGTGAGAAATGTTGTAAGAAGAAAGGTCCTCAAATGAAGAGAAGAGCACCCATGGAATTGGTTGAGAGTGGTTTACCCATGCACAGGATTGCCACGGACATCCTGGGAGAACTACCAATTACAGAGGGTGGCAATAAATACATATTGGTGGTATCGAACTATTTTACGAAATGAACCGAGTCTTTCCGAATGCCGAACATGGAAGCCAAGACAGTGGCAAAACTAATAGTTGAAGAAGTTATTGCCCAGTTCGGCGTACCATCAGTAATTCACTCTGACCAAGGTCGACAGTATGAGAGTACGCTTTTTGAGGAGATGTGCCAGATTCTCCAAATCAAGAAAACACGGACTAGCCCCTATCATCCACACAGTGATGGAATGGTAGAGCGTTTTAACAAGACGCTAGTAACAATGTTAAGCGCTTACGTGAACGACCAACATTCAGATTGGGACAAACACCTACCATTTGTAATGATGGCTTACAGGGCTTCCGTTCACGAGACAACTGGCTACACTCCCAATTACCTGATGCTGGGAAGAGAAGTGTCAACACCGCTTGACATCATGTTTGAAATGCCCAGATCAGTGCAGCACATTCCCAAAGACAAGTGGGCCTGGGAATTCAAAGAAACCATCGAAAGTGCACACAAACATGTCAGAGAGAACATAAAAACAGCCATGGTTAGACAAAAGAAGTATCACGACCAAAAGTTGTCATGGCAGAAATTTGAGCCAGGCTCCAGGTCTATGTATTCTTTCCAATTAGGAAGGCAGGTTGCTCACCAAAATTTACCAGTTACTGGCGGGGTCCTTACAAGGTGCTATCAAAGATGACAGATCTTACCTACAAGGTTGACTGTGGACGTAGTGGAAAACCACAAATGATACATGTCGACAGAATGCGTCGTAGGTACCCTCAAACTTTGCAAGGCGAATTATCTGATGATGAGAGGACGGCACCAGAGGACGAGCCTGAACATCTAGGTGATGAAGCAGAGGAAGAACATGAGTTAAGTAACCATTTTGATGTAGACGACGTCCCTGTTAGACGCAGGAGGAAACCACAGTGGATGGAAGACTACGTCTTGTATTAGAGAGTCACAAGTTGTCGGGCACAGAATTGTATATAGATGTAAATATTGTAAATAGTTAATCATATGCGGGACGCATATAATCTTGAGGGGAGGGTAGTGAAACGGAAATGGTTGTTTAGTTTCGTATAGACGTTAGACCTACGTTTTCTTTTCATTTCTTAAACACTAAAAAATATTAATTTTACGATCATACAAGTAGTATGAATCTGCCATTATACTGGGTCGGCACTGGAATAATACAAGTCGTATTAGAGTGCATTTGAAACCTCTCTGGAGACGGTGTTTGCTCTAGATTTCAGCTGTGGGTCGTCTTATATACTGTAGTAAGACCTGAATAAGGCATACAGTTGCGGAGGGCACATAGCTCTACAAGAACCAAAAGCGTAAGACCTGAATAAGGCAGTCACTTGGTTATACGAAGAGAGAGGTGACATACCACGATTAAAGGTGGGGGAAGTGCCAGAAGACAGTATTTATGAGTGGCAGGACAAGAAGAAATTTGTTTGCGGGAGACACCCGTTGACCACAGCTAGTGGTTATCCAATCAAGAAGAAACCCGTTGATTTATTGTATTGTATTTGTACATATATATTTCATTTGGTCAACAAAAACCTAAGTTAACAGATTAACGAACCTAGTGTAACGCCTCGGTGATACAAGACATATCACAAACACCAAGCTCGGCCGCGTTGCACGTTACAATGGAAACATATTTGCGCCCCGTTATTCCAAATACCTATAGACGAAAAGATGATAACATGTGTCGATGTCTTCAACTCTACATATTGATGAAATAGATAGAGATAATTATATAATGAACAGTATTGAACTTACAAATACCCGAAACATAACAAACCTGACCTCTTAAACATCAGAGGTGGAATCAGGTACTATGGAGAAGAGTGCATCTCTTGTTGACCCATTTTTAATTGATTAAATGTCGTCGATATATCCAAGTCTTGCTAAGTATAATGGTCATTGACGTTTTCAATATGAATTGCTAGGTCATTATCTACACACTGAATTGCGGCGGGTTTCTCTGTTTTTCTTTTCCTGATCATGACAAAGAGTACGCGGTAGGTGTGACCGGCTAGCAGGGGATAGTTACACCTCTGATGTTTTTGAGGTCTGTGTGAGCTCTGCTCCAGTTTTGTACTGTTTGAATGTTTTGCACTGTGACTTTGAATAATTTCCGTTAATTCCATATTTTCCATATTTTTCACTAAATGCTTCTTGGCCTGTGAAGAATATTGTTAAACACATATAATTCTTATGATCTTAACTGTACAGATTTTTGAAATCTGAAATACTAACTTCAATTTATTCTTGTTGGCTTCAAAATATTCCAATACAAACTTTAAAAAATCAATTCTTTAACTCGTGATATTTTTATGAAGCAGTTCTCTCTCTTTCTTTGGGTAGATGAAATAAAGATTATTTATCTGTAGGAGTTGTCAGACTTAGTAGACGTTGCCTTATTTCGGTAAGTTGTGCTATACATTTTCTTTTCCAAACCTTTGCTCATATCTAATTAATTGTTCATGATATACTGTTGTATAAATGCTAACAAACTTAATAAGTGTGTTTAAAACACCAAATTACTTACATACAGAAAAGAAAAATTTCAAGTTTAAAACATTAACAAATTTATTTTACCTCGTTTAATTTCAGTCAACATGCCTGTATGTGATCAAAACTAATAATTTAGCAAAATCTCTTTAATAAACCATCAAAGCAAATGCTTGACGGGTTTATTTGGCTTTGTTATATATCTATACATTTTTTCAGGTATTGAAACTGTTTCTAATTTAAATTATCTGTGATAAATAACACACACTTTTTCTCAGAATTCATCGATATTTCTTGTATGTTTATATATGTATTAAAATTGGTAACTTGAATAATGTTTGCCAGGTATAAAGGAAAAGTTTTATAAGATTTTAACAAGATGATAAAAAGTTGTGGAAATTTCGCATAAAATAATATAAAAAGCGTCGGGAAAAAATCAAATATATAAAAAAGCAAAAAATATTTTCTTGATATTTAAGGGATTAACTATTTTTTGGTCACTTCTTATAAAAATCAGTCAAAATCTTTTGTTTATAAAAATCAGTCAAAATCTTTTGTTATCAATTCATGCATAATTTTTTGTGGTAAAAAAGTACCTATCTTTGTTATTCATTCTTATTAAATTTTATACAAATTGCTGGGCAAATATCTACTCTATGAATTATGAGTTTTTTCTTGAGTTTTAAGCTTACGTTGTCTGAAAACTCAACAAAGGAGTTTGAATTGTCAAAAGAAGGACCAAAGCCCCTTCATAAGGGAAATAATCAAGAAAAACAAAAAAGGTAAGTAATTCAAAAATATTCTTCTTAAGAACCACTGGGCAAATAACAACAGAAACTTTAATTATGTGGAAGCATCCTGGGACTGTGTAGATCCTAAACTGTTCAAATCCTGACCCGATAGGAAAGATGAGAACGCAATGAGTAGATCAAGGGGAAAATCTGATGAAAAAAAACATCAGGACTAAGTTATGTGTCCCATGGGCAGGCATCGTGCTCCGTTTCTTTTGAAGTGGTAGTTGTCCATGATATCAAAAATCTAGATTTGAAATTCTTCTTGAGGAACTGTCTTAAAGACAAGATTGTACATTAAAGTTCTTAAAAGCAAGCATTTAAATGAAGTTTTAGAGGAAGGTACCCATTTACAATAAAATTTGACGCTTACTTACTGCAATATTATATTGTAAATTAAAAGTGGTTTTTAAAAACTGCTCTATCAAATGTAAATATGAGGTCAACAAGTGATGAGTCACAATGGTTATGAAAATGTAGGTAATTTTGAAATTAATAAGACAGAATAATAATACAAGGATTGAATTAAATTAAGTCAAATAATTTTGTTAAACACTTTAGATATCTTTTCATTCCTTAAGACAATCTTCAATTATCATTTTTCACATAAAAAGACATCCTTTTTATAAAATTATATTGCTCGTGAATTTTCTTATAATAAAAACTCGACAGCACAAACTGTGTAAAACAGAGCGATATGAATTTTAATCTTTATGAATACTCATGTTTACTAGATTTAATTCCAAGTGCTGTTATATATTTATTACTCTGCATATTCATAGTTTAAAACCCAGGCATGCAAATGCACATTTAAATAATGAGGTACTGCACTTAAGAAGCTTATATGCCATCAAAATATTATTCTAAAATGTGTATAATATTGGCCTTAAATTTAATTTTTTATAATTTAAAACAAGAAATTTCATAGAAGTCTAAAGAAGTGTATTGTGCGCATGTGCTAAAAGACCAGGGTAAAACGACGAGAATTTCAGAAGCTCAGTTATACCATTGTTTTTTCAAGGAACTTCCATAATGTGACAAATATAATATGATTCAACATCAGTTAATTTTACAGAATGCATGGTAAAGTCGAAGTACCTATGTTTATACTAATAGTCATTTATTCAACCGTTGAGAAGTGATTTAATTATGAAAATCAACGAAATTAACAAATAAAAGGACAAATGGTGTATAGTAAATTACATAGACGTGTTTATGGAAATTAAAATTGAATTTTGTTTAAAGTTAGGTAAAATTTTATAAATAATTTTAGTTGCTTAGAATGAGTTAATCCTCTGTTCATCAGATATTTTGACCTTTTATGTCTCCTTTAGGTTTATTCTCAAATATAGTACATGTACACAGCAACTCATCTTTAGCTTAAATCTCTGTGTTAAATGAAATGATCAGTACGTACTGGTCCCCTCTGACAAAGCAGATAACAACACTGTCTTCGTTTGTAAGACTCGTGATATATTTTGTACTTTGGAAGAACTTGGGTTTAATTCTACAAGTGGTAATCCAACTTATAGTCGTACTCCCTTTCTAATCAATAAATTCTTCAAAATCGTATGTCAGTTTTGAATACTTTTAAGATCCCAAAGAATCAAAATGAATTTGAACTACCATATCTATATCGGATTTCGAAAGTTCCTACAAATCCTTACAAACAAAGATACATAGCGGGTTCTAGTAAATACTCAACCAAATATCTTTCTTTACTCCTCACTAAGATATTAGTAGTAGCGAATGAGGAACTTCAAGAGTACTGTGCAACAATATGTTTAAAAAGTGGTGTAAATCAGATGTGGATACTTATACATTCCAAGAAACGTTTGGACAATTTGAAATCACAAGATTTTACCAAAATCAACAGCTTAAAAACCTACGACTTTTCAACTTTATACACAACCATTCCCCACGATAAATTAAAGATCAGCCTTTTTAATATCGTTGACAGCTTGGTTTTTTTAAATGAATCTCGTAAATTTACTTACCTTGTCATTAGTTATTTGCAAAATTATTTTTTTAAAAAACACTGGTTTTACATACAAGTACTCTGAAATAAACATCAAACACATGCTTGAGTTTCTGATTGACAATTTCTTTGTGGCTTTTGGAGACCAGGTCCTCCTACAATCTGTTAGAAATCCCATGGGTACCAATTGCGCCCTGTTATAATCAGACCTATTTTTGTATTCATATGACGCAGAATTAGTCCAAAGTCTTATACGTGAAAAGAAGAAAACACTTACTATTGCCTACACTTCGACATTTAGATATATCGACGACGTATTGTCAATTAAGGAAGATGGAGATAACGAACAATATTCAATATGATTTCTAGCTGTTATAAACAAAAAAATTAACCAGGGATGTAGTACATGTATTTGAAAATTCAGATACTGACTTCAATGATATATAGAGCGTAAATAAAAATACCAGAAACTGGAATCAGAGACATTAAGAAAAATGAAAAAGTCAAAAGTTGTTGAATGCGTAAAAGATGTGTCTAAATGACAAGTTTAAATCATAAAAAATGAATGAATTACAACTTCAGAAACTATGGGAGACTGTTATATTAGTAACTATAAAATTAATTCTATTAATAAAAAAAACCAAGGAGATGTATCACGATAAAAAAAGCTTCACGTGATTTTCTAAAGAAAATAAAAGACTTTTGTAGAAGGATTTGGAGATAAAGAACAGTATTCAATCTCGATGTCCATAAAACAATAGAAAATAGGAGCAGAGCAAACACGGACCCCCGAAACATCAGAGGTGGGATCAGGTGAGTGATCAAATCTACTATAACGCCCTTCGGGCGTTATAGAATTTGATCACGTGACCGACTTCATGTCATACCCCAATGCAACTCTAATGCCCTGTTCACACAACGAGTTTAATTCGCAGTAAATTAATGCGAAGTAAACAAATGCGAATCAAACTAATGCGAATTTAATTCCGTTCACACGACAGCTAATGCGCAGTAACTAATGCGAATTAAAATTCTACTTCTACGGCCAGGCGTCAGTAAGCATGGTAAGGCTATTGTGACGTCATTTGCAAATCACGTCACTTTATCCAAGAGCAGATGTATTTTATATAACGTTACTGTGCCTGTACACACATTTTAGTAATTAACACAATTTTCCTCTCTTTTTCATTCGAAAATAGCACAAGTTATTCAAGCTGACCACCGACATGTGGCATTTGACGTAATTTTGTTATTACGGATGTCTCAAAATTTAATTCGAATTAGCTTCGCAAAGCGTTCACACGAAGTTAATGCAAAGTAATTTAATGCGCAGTAAACTAATTCGAATTAAATTACTTCGTATTAAATTCTCTGTGTGAACATTAAGCGAAGCTAATTTGCAGTAACTTTACGTTTAATTCGAATTAAACTCGCCGTGTGAGCAGGACATGATATTTTATTTCTTAAATTTAGAGAGAGAGAGAGAAACAAACTTTGTAAAGTTTATTACACATACTCGTGCATATATTTGTACATTTAAAAAATCATAATACTAACATACAATATAAGTTCCTTTTTCATTTAAGATTATAAAAGTATGCATACTTTTTTATTAATGTGCATAATTTGGACATAAAAAAAGAAATATGAAGGCCGTTAGCAGGTACGCATGTACTACGCATGTGCAGAGTCGTTCCTGATAAACATCTTATTTACATATGTTAAAGAACCAATCAATCCTAGACCGAGTCAGTTGTTTGTACTTGCAAGGAACCGCCATTATGCCTTCGGTAAGCTTAATCTATTTCAATTTAGGGGTTAGTTAAGGTAAATTTGAATGGTTTTATAGATCTCACAAAAAGCAATCAGAAGCTATTCAAATATTGCAAAGTTGGAATGATTGATAGATGTAAAATCGTCATCTTAAAATGCAGTGAATTCATAATTGTAAGGAAAAATGCATTGAAATTGGTTAGATAACACAATGGAGTAAGTGACATCAACCTTATTATTGAAACTTTAACGTTTAGCTTTAGAAAGTCAGGTAGAATTTTAAGTATGATAAAAATGGCTGATAAGAATGTGTCACTCATCTAAACAGAGCGACTTTATTTAGAAACCGGGTTTTCTACTTTCGGTTTGTGTGCTAGTCTTTTAAAAACTCTTAAGATTAATTGTTATTTCAATTTTTCGATTTTCGATAACAAGGTAGTATTTCAACGAAAAAGAAGATGCATTTAAGTTTATTTTATTTATCCCCCTCATCTATTATTAAAGCCAATTGATTGGAACTTTATAATACATACAATCGTTTCTATAGTGCTTCATAATATAAACACTCTAATGTGCTTCACGTTGAAACACACATATTTAGTCATATATTTGAGTTAATCAGTATTACGCAATTAATTTCTGGCTAATATTTATTAACTTCTGATAAATTTTATGGCTTTTTACTCCATAACTACTTGTCGGTTAGTAATTCTTGCCTTAAAAATGGTCATAACCGTGAAATATAAATAATAAGAATGCAAACGAAGAGTAGCTTTTCATAGAACGTATGCATAAGGAAAATGATTTGTTCATAGTATACACTAAAATATATCACTAATAATAACATTGATGTTTCGGGGGTCCGTGTTTGCTCTGTCCCAATTTTGTATTGTTTTATTAATTTAATTTTGAATACTGGTCTTTATCTCCAGATCCTTCCAATAATGGCTGAAATTATCTTTTTAATTTTTTTAATCTCAACTGTACATTGAAATATGAAGAAAATGAATAGCAATCAGGCTAAAATAAAGAAACCTAACAAATCGAGGGGAGTTTCTATAACATAAGAAGAATTCTGTTACATAAACTCCTTTTCAGACTGAAATTTTACTTAAGATGAACAACAGTTACATGGATGCTGAATAATGAAAGTGATATATTTTTTTAAAACTGCCAGTAACTAGTAAAATTTCCAGTTACACATACAATACGCGGTATTTATTTCGATAACCACCCTTTTTTAGTTTAAAAATAATAGGCCATCAGCCAGGATAAAAATGTGTTTTTATGCTTAAGCACTGTTTGGTGCTACTTATGGAGTGTAGTTAGCCCTAGCATACAAAGGCAAATTTCAGAGGTGTTCCATATTCCCTGGCTAATTATCTCTTCAGTTTTAGTCATTTTAAATTATAATGAAATATGCCATTCCATGATTCTTTCACAAGTTTAAAACTCAAAGGACCATTGAGGTCCTTTGGCTTCTTGTTGGTATGTTAATAATTTCGTATGCTTTTTTTCTACCATCAGATAGAGCCTACTGACGATTTTTAAGAGAAGGACTCAGAAGTCGGTAGAAGATAATTATGGCCTCCAAACCTCTATCAAAAGGACAACAGAATTTTACTCAACTAGCTATAGCATGTGTCGAAGAGATAACACAGGTGTTTAAAGATACTTTTGAAACTCAAATCAAACCAAAAGATCTCTACAGTGCCATCATAAAATGTTCAAAACTGACAAATGGCAAGGACAAATTAAACCAATACCAGCATAAAATTTGTTGCATCTTTCCACCACAAGTTCCTGACTATAATAAGTTCGATGTTTCGCTGTTCTATAAACTGATGCGAAATTTGTGTCCAAGTTTAGAACCAACAACAGGCTGGGGAAATGCACCGAATACAAGTGATTTGCAAATAGGAGATGACATTGAAAGACTCAGAATATTCAGGAACGAGATGTTTGCACATTTAGAATCATCAGAAGTTCCAGATGGCATATTCTCACAATGCTGGAAAGAGTTGAAAGGATGCATTCACAGAGCGCAGAGTTTTATGGACTCGCATGGATATTGCGTTAACTATGACGAGGAACTCAAAAATATTGAAAAACTTGATTTGAGTTGCAAAGATATGGACAAATACAAACTTTTCTTGGAGGAAATAATGATAATGTGGAAATTTTCACAGAATATAGGTAATATAGAAGTTAGGAACAGAGAAATAGTCTTTCTATGTTTTTCTCATTCAGAACATTCCTTTAATTGTTGTTTTATTATTTAGATGTTCCAGTGATAACAATAACAGGAAATAGCAATATTCTTTGTGGAGATAGGACATGCTTTGAAGCCAAGACAGATAAGTGTCCCAGCAGTAATAACTGGCCAATTTCGTGGGAGAGAGTAAATGGAAGTGAAAAAAAGATCATCAACACAAGCACAAAAAGATATAAAGGCAGTACCAGTAGACGACTAGTTATACAGAGAGTTGTGAAAAAAGATGAGGGAGAATATCGAGCTGTAATATCACGAGAATTAAATGGAAGTCATTTTACGGTTACAAGTAACATGCTTTTCCTAAATGCTTTAGGAGGTACAAGCATATTACATTTTCTTTTACACTTTACTTTAACTGAAATAGCATAATCCAATTGTCTTACAGTTGGCTGTTATATTTGTCAAACGAAATCGATTCATAAAAAGACAAAATAGTATTTAATTTATTAACTTACAGTCCAGTCATAAAAAAATCTATGTCAACTTAGGTTGTATTTTGTTTTACATTGTGTCAAAAGACGTTAAAATTCTAACAATAATATGCTGTCATGCGATAATAAAGGGAAAAATATTATTGTTAAATGAAGTTCATCATTTATTGCATCTGTAACCATGTGTAAAATCTAAAATATATATATGAATAAAAAATAAGATCATATTTTACAGATCTTCCTAATCTAGAGATATTCCAGGCAACTTCAGGAATGGATGATGTCACTATTCTTTATCATTGTGATATTGAAAAGACATCTCCTGTAATTGAAAAAATTGAGTGGATCAAAGATGGAGAACCATTGTCGATGAAGGCAAATAAGTACAAAGGCGGTGGTGTCACAGACAGGTATCTGAAAATCCTTTCTCCATCAGCCATCGACAGCGGTGAATACAAATGTAGAGTTTTCAATGCAGTGGGAAAGCGAATGAAGCGAATAGTGCTGGGTATTATAAATTAAAACTTTCAGTTTTGTACATATACCATATGACATGTATATTATTTAAGAAAAAACAGACAAATCATAAGCTGCATCTGTTTTTAAGAATGTTTACTTTCATTAGTTCTCCGAGGTCTTCGTATTCGTTTTTAAGTTGGAGTGAAAAGAAGATTAACTTACATTATAATTGCATTTAACAATATATTCCTTCTAGCTACCCCATCTGTAGCGATTTGCAAAGAACTGACAGTTCCACTAGGTGGTCAAGTCACTATTACTCCTGAGATACAGTCATGTCCTTCACCAGAAAAAGCAATTTGGCAAAAAAGTAAAACTCAAACTCCTGAAGAATTTCTGACGATAGACATCGACGATGCTAGATATTCTGGAAGCAGTTTGGATCCAGAGAAACCTATTCTTGTCATTTCAAAGGCATCCAATGCTGACAATTTATATTACCGACTAGAAATCACCAATGGAATTGGGAAGTCTACAAGCAATGCAGTTTTGCTGAAATTAGTTGGTGGTGTGTAGAAATATATATATATATATATATATATATATATATATATATATATATATATATATATATATATATATTGAAAATTGTTTAAATAGTATCACTCTAAATGAACAATAAATTGTTTTAACAGTTTATCTTCACTTGATCTGTAAGACCATTTTACGTCATTAATTCCGAATAAAAAAAATTAACTTATGTATATGTGTATCCTTATTTCTTTTTTATTCTCTAACAACAGGAGATGATTTCCTCTGCCCAAAGTTTATGTTCATGATCCAATTAGACTAAAAAAAATAATCTTTACTGTTTAGAGAATCGTTTCATGCATGATATTACTTTTTCAATCTATAGTAAAAATGATCTTGGTTTTTCATTGCAGATGTTCCTTCCGTGTTTGCAAACCTTGAAACTAATATTGCAGATCGTAGCGTCACATTTCATTGCAAAATCTCTCTTTCGATTAATTACCCAGAGGTGACAGAGATCATTTGGATAAAAGATAGAGAGTACATTGACACTTCAACAAGTGGAGGGAAATTCGCTGGAGGTAGTATTGCTGATCCCTCACTAGTAGTTCACAGTGTGAATTCGAAAGACACTGGTGAATATCAATGCCGTGTGTCAAATGCAGTTGGATCAATGTTGAGTAAACCAATTCATCTGGGTAAGCAAAGCCATATTAAATTGTGTAATAATACATGTAATTGTATATGAAAGGTACAAAAATTAGATTAAAATGACAGGCATATAGATTCTTTCGGTTTGTATATATTACCAGGCAGGCATATTTAAGCCTGACCAAAGCATGCACATTGGTATGGGACATTTATGAAATTGAAGGCAACAGAAGATAATTTTGGAACCTTTGAAAGGTAGTTGAGATAAAGTAAAAAAGAATAAAAATTGAATTTGTTTAAAATTGGTGGAAACACGTACAATAGAAAAAACATCTATTTCCTTATCATTTATTAACATTTATCTGAGATTTCTACAATCCATGGACCTTTTCCTGTCACGTATGTCTGAGTAAATGTTCTGTCCTATAGAGCTACATGTCTGCTACAAACCTTTATGTTGATTTTGAAAAGGTCAGTAATTTGAAAATTCTGGAAAAAGGTTCAAATCAAAATTAATTGAAATACAGTTGTATTACATTGGTAACTCTACATGTAGCTCTCTGTGGAATAGAAAAGTAAAAGATCATTTATGGGAATAAATTTTGATTAAAATTTTACATAGAAATATATAGGAAAAATCTTTGAAAATCTTCTTCTCAAATACCACTGGGCCAGGAAAGATGAAACTCATGTGGAATCATCCTCAGGTAGTGTAGATTCTAATTTGTTTAAATCATGACCCCCAGGACTAGCGTGGCCTACCAAAGTTTTACATAGAAATATATAGGGAAAATCTTTAAAAATCTTCTTCTCAACAACCATTGAGACAGGAAAGATGAAACTCATGTGAAATTATCCTCAGGTAGTGTAGATTCAAGTTTGTTCAAATCATGACCCCCAGGGCTAGGGTGGGGCCAAAATGTCCGACCAAAGTTTTAGTTAGGAATATATAGGGAAGTCTTTTAAAATCTTCTTTTCAAGTACTTCAAAGCCATGATTAGTGATATTTATACAGAATCATCCTCAGGTAGTGTAGATTTTAGTTTGTTCAAAGTATGACCCCCTTGGGGGGGGGGGGGGGTCAAAATTCAAATCCCCTCCCCCTTTACCTCAGGTAAACTTTCAGGTTTGATTTGATAAGTGCTTTTTCCTAGCCGATGTGCTCAGGTGAGAGCTATGGCCTCTGGGCCTCTTGGGTTAGATTGATATCGATGTCTCTTTCTAGTTAATTATACAGTATGAAACAGACATGCCAGTCTTTGTGGTATTTTTTATCTCAAGTTCAACGAGATTTCCATGCAACGAATCAATCTAAGAATAAAAATGAATATCGATATAACTTAATGTTGAATTGAGGGCTACAGCAAGAGACATTTGATGAGAACGCTTTGAATAAATTCTTCCTCATATGAATACAAAACTAGCTCTGCTTATAAAGGGTTGCAGTTTGTACCCATGGGAATTTCGACAGAAGATGTAAGAATCGGTTATATATTTTTGTTATAGGAAAGCCTATGGTTCAGATCGGAAGACCAGAAAGGGATGAAAAAAATGACATATTAGTCTGTAAAGCTGCAATTACATCTATTCCGGAGGCCACAAAAGCCGAATGGAGAATTCAGCAGTCCAAAGAAGACGATTTTCAACCAATAGATGTTCATGATGCCAATTACAGAGGTTCTACTGTTTCCTTACCACATCCAGTGCTGATTGTTCGTGGATATAGCAATAAACAGGGTCAACGATTTCAAATTAGCGTGTCCAATTTCGTCGGAGAAACTAGAGAGGTCATTCTTGGTAAATCTGGTACTAAATTATACTTTGTATTTCTTAGTGCAAAAATCATTTTCAAATTGCTTCACCATGGTGACTGATCGTAAAGATCTTTTATTTGATAGGAGTTAACATCGGGATTGTGATATCCCAGTCCGATTTGAGACGCGTAATTATTATATAGAGATGAATCTCCCTTTCATAGGTGCTCGCATCAGCATTAGAATTCAAAGTCGTTTGGGTAATACCTAAAAAAAAAAGTTTAAGGCAGTGGCACAATATTGCTGGGAAGCACAATGCTATGGCCAAAACTTTGTAGCACATTTCCTACAGCAAGATAAAATTCTGAGTACAACATTTTCGAATGGAGCATTTACACAATATGCCTTTATTTTAACCATAATATATTTAATTTTTATACACGTATTGGAAAGATGAGAATAAAGACAGTGGTTAAATTCGTAGAACATGTCACTCTAACAAGTAGCTGGTAGAGAAAAACACATCTCTGAAAAGACAGAGGTGGGAATAGTTTCTTAGGGGAAGTAAGCATCACGACAATCCGTCACTATCATTTTGAGTTCTTATCTTGATCAAGTTACCAGATTTTGAGTTCATAGTCCACATTTGCATAAATATCAACAATTAATATGATACGGTATACATATCAAAATATAGGTGTAAACTTTATAAATTTGTTTCTCCAAATCGACATTAACAATTTCATTCAAAATTATCCTAAATCTTTCATGAATAATTGAATTGCAGATTGACTTCAAATAATGTTATAATGTTCCGTAACAGAAAAAAAACTAGTGAAAATAAAGATTTTGTCATTTTAAGCCGTTTCGAGGATATCACTGGCATTGAAACTGAAGCTTAATCAAATGCTGTCGTGAAATCTGAAATTAGAGAATAAACATAAGGCATTTCGAAAACTATGGGGAAGTATAATTTATAGCTCTTCATTTTGATTTTGAAAAATATAAAAAAAATATATACACATTATTTTATAATAATGTCTCCAGGGGGTACTCATTCATCCATGACAACTGATCCCACCTCTGATGTTTCGGAGGTCCATGTTTGCTCTGCTCATGATTTGTATTGTTTGAATGGACTTTGTTAACTACTGTTAGTTATCTTCATATATTTCATTTTTGTAAAACACAACTTTACTTTCATTGCTAATTTTCTTGAAAAATTTTCATTTTCTGTCTTCACGGAGCTCTCTTTAAGTGTTTTATTCACACTCTTAAATTTCCTCAAAATTTCAACAAAGTCAAATTATTATTGTTTTGTCGTTTCATTACCTTGAAAACAGCCGTAATTAGGCAAAAATATGTCCATTATTGAATTTACTCTCTAATAATCTCAACTTATTCAATAGTAGTTCATAGAATTATTTTTAAACTCCTAGGGGCTAGGTCCCTTTTCCTTTTCTAGATTTTTAAGTCAAAAGGGACATTTATGCCTTTTATTTCAGCCGATAGCTTAGTCAAAGGGTTAGTTCTCTTGTATTCCTTAATAAATTTTCATCTGTTGAACAATTTACTTTGTTCTTATTAAATGAAATTTTACAAACGTACAATATGGGTAATTTTAAACTGAACATGTCACTTCAATTGTATCAGCATACTAGACTATATTATTGAACCGTAATTCTTCAGGTAATTTTCTCGGTTGAAGAGGTTTTTTTAATTGTTATTATTTTAAACTATATTAAATGAGGTACTTTTATCAATGTTTCTATCAATATATATATATTACAGACAGGAAACGGAAAAATGAAGGTCATGATCGGGAGAAACATGGTAAGATTAATTGCTCCCAGGAAATCATCAAAAGAAAATATTTGTTTCACTCATTGTTACTGTTTGATGCTTGTAATTGACTGACTACTTATTGAATTGAAATTTTTATTCACAGATAAAAGAATGAAATTTTATCGAAAAGGGGGCTCAAAAATCCCTTTTGCTAGTCTAAAGGACGATCTTGACAGCTCATTTCCAAACAAGAAATTAAAAAGGTTAAAACAACTACTGATTGGTAAGTAAACTGTGATTTTTTGCGGTTGAATATTTCAATCTTTTTTTCCAACCAAATTGATAAAAATGTTGAAAAAAATGAAACAATTATTGTTTAAATATGTCTATTTTGAGCCTCCAGGGTTATTGATAAATATTGGGGGGGGGGTGTTTAAAGATCTGGTGACATGTTGGACGGGAAATGAAGATATTCTTTTTATGCCCCCGTAATCGAAGATTCGGGGTATATAGTTTTTGCCCTGTCCGTCCGTCAATCAATCAGTCAGTCTGTCTGTCTGTCTTTTAATCTGTTTTGATCTTTTAATATGTTTGTCCGCAAAGTCTTCAATCTTGCGCAGAACATTTGATTGGTTGAGGCTATGGTTTTCATATTTCCCATGTGTATTTTTTGTGACAAGGCCTTTCTTTGGGTACCACCAAATTCGACCTTTTTTCCTTAACCTCGGAGTCTGACCCAGTTTTGCAAAATTTTACCCAGCGGTAACCGTGGCCATAACGTTTGAACAGTTGGTGCTAGTGCTTTCATACTTATCATGTGTAATCCTTTATTTAGATACCAACAACTTTTACCCTTTGACCTTGATCTTAGAGTTTGACCTACTTTAAAAAAACTTTCGCCATAAATTTTGAGCAGGTTGTGCTAGGGTCGTCATATTTCATGTGTATTTCTTTTGAGAAGGCCCTACTTTGGTTACCCACATATCGATTTGCATTTGAAAAAAGTTTAACGTTAAGTTGTCACACGGAGACATCAGTGATTCACAAACACATATTGTTTTTCTCTTCCCCTTTATCAGTTGCATTTAGATTCATTATAACTTATTTGATTTTTAGCTCACCTGAGCTGAAAGCTCAAGTGAGCTTTTCCGATCACATTTTGTCCGTCGTCCGTCTGTCTGTATAGCTGTCTGTCCGTCTGTAAACTTTTCACATTTTTGACTTCTTCTCCAGAATGCATGGGCCAATTTCAACAAAACTTGCCACAAAGCATCCTTGGGTTAAGGGGATTCAAGTTTGTTCAAATGGAGGGCCACGCCGTAAGGGAAGATAAATGGGAATTAGTGAAAATTTGGTGAAATGTTTTAAAAATCTTTTTCTCAAGAACCACTGTGGCTGGAAAGATGATACTTATGGGAAATCATCCTTAGGTAGTGTAGATTCAACTTTGTTCAAATCATGACCCCTTGGTGTAGGGCGGGGCCACAAGATACAATCGAAGTTTTACATAGAAATATACAGGAAAAATCTTTAAAAATTTTCTTCTCAAGGACAGCAAAGCCATGATGGATTATACTTATTTGGAAGCATGCTTGGGTAGTGTAAATTCAAGTTTGTTCAAATCATCACCCCCGGGGGTAGGGTTGGGCCATAAGGGGGAATCAAAGTTTTACATAGAAATATGAAGGAAAAATCTTTAAAAATCTTCTTTTCAAGAACAGCAAAGCCATGATTGGTCATACTTATATGGAAGCATCCTTAGGTAGTGTAGATTCAAGTTTGTTCAAATCATGACCCCTGGGGGTAGGGCGGGGCCACAAGGGACGATCAAAGATTTACATAGAATAAAATAATTGAACAACTTTGGATGTAAAATTTTGTTGCGTTTTACGAGTTCAAATTTACCACGCAATAATACAACCGTAGTAACGGAAATGATGTGAAGCGAGGGGAGGTAATAGCTGATACATTGATCTAGCAGCCATGATGTGTGTAAACGTGAGGTAAGATCGAGTTAGTGTTTGAAATTAAAGATACAGTTATTAAATTTTGAATTTTCCATCGGTTCAGAGGACTGGAAATAAGGGGATTGCATGGATAAGATGATTAAGCTGGTCGTCAAGGGGGTGTGTCCCTATACCAAACCGGATTACACAAAATATTTTGCGTTCCTTTTTGGAAATCAACCAATGAGAGGCGAGAATAAAAACAAAATTAAATTATATAAGAATATATAGAAAAAAGCTTTAGAAATCTTCTCAAGAACAGCAAAGCCATAATTGATCATATTGATATGGAAGTATCCTTAGATAGTGTAGATTCAAGTTTGTTCAATTTATGACCCCGGGGGATATTGAAAGTTTTACATTTTAATACACAGGATTTTTTTTCTCACGGACACAACAGAGCCATGATTAATCCTATTATCATTGAAGCATTCTCAGGTAGTGTAGAGTATTTTTGTTCCAATCGTCACGGTCGGGGAAGGGGGCACATACTTCAAGGGTAAAAAGAAAAAAGCCATGTTTAAAGAAATATGCAGGCATCTTTGTTAGCGTAGATTCAAGTATTCAAACTTATTCAAAGCACATCCCCCTCCACTAGCCACAGTGCTCAGGTGAGCTATGTGGCCAATGAGCCTCTTGTTGTCTTTTGATACGTTACCAATGATAGTCACATGCCAGAAATGACGGACTGATTAAAGTTTGTGAAAGTTGGTAAAAATTTAAATAAATATATATTTTTAATTTTTCATAAAAAAAATTGTCTGCTTTATAATTTTTTTATGTTCAGATCAAGAAGAGATAGAAGAAGACTCTGTATTTGCCTGTAATTCGTTGTGGGACATTTTAAATATCCTGATACAGAGAGACTTGTGCAGCAGAAATGATGTTATATTTGTACAGTATTTGCTACGAACGATAGGATGCCTCGACCTCTATGAAACGTGTTACAAGTACGCTAAAGATTGTGAAGCGCTTTGTTTCTTTGAAAGTCAACCAGGTACTATTTTAGTACGTACAATGTATTCTTTCAACAAGTAACTGACACATGGTCACATGAATATGATAAACTGGTATAGTTATATTTACAGAAAATGGCTGTAAGAATGTCAAGTTTCACATAGATGGCAACATCGAAGAATACTCAAAGGAGGATATTCTTTTTATACAAACAACAGTTGCAAAAATGTTGAAATGCCCTACCGATTACATTGTCATTAGTGGACTAGAACATGATACAAGCTTTCTACTAATTCTGTCAATTAAAGATGAATATACGAAGTTATTACTGGAACATGCTCAACAAATTTTAGAAGATCTGTGTTTTTTGAAAGTGGATTATATTGAATATGATGAAATTCTTATCCATAAGGAAAACATTAGTCAGGGTAAGAAATTACTTACATTTCACTTTCTTACGGTAATTCTTCAAAATCACATTTTGGTGTTGTATACTTTTTATACTTGAACTTTCATTTTCCTGTCTACCAAAGTCAGTTCGTTCTACCCTTACTATATTATATTTTTAAAACTCCCTAAGAATCCCTACAAACAAATCTACATTGCTTTGTCAAATAAATGCTCTATTAAGCCTTTATCGTTACTTCTGACAAAAAAATTAACTGCTGTTAGGGAGAACAAATTTACTTTTATCCTGCTTTAGGATTTTATAGTAGTGGTAAAAGAAGGATATGGAGATAACGAACAGTATTCAATCTCAAAGTCCATAAAACAAGCAAACACGGACATCCGAAACATCAGAGGTGGGATCAGGTGCCATGGAGGAGTAAGCATCCCCTGCTGACCGGTCAAACCCGCCGTGTGCTCCTTGTCATGATCAGGAAATAACAGAAAAAATCCGTGGTCAATTCAGTGTATGAATAATGGACTAACAATTATTATGAAAAATGTCAGTCAGCATTTGACTCAATGATAAATTATATTTGCTGACAAGGTCATTGTATCGACCATAGAACTTACAAAATGATGACTTTTAACGAGACGGCTGATATTCTTGTTTCATCAACTTGCTTGTCAATAATTTACTTCGTTTTAGAATTTATCCATCCGAACAGCAAGCTCTTGCGTATCGAATCAACTGAGATATAAACACTCTGTATGCAGATGACGAAGGTATATTTAAGGATTAACTGTCTTATTAGCTCTTCTGAGCCAAAGGCTCAAAGAGCTAATGCTATGGCCATTTGTGCGGTGTGCGTTAACTTTTTAGAATATGGGCCATAACTCAAGAACCCCTTGGCCAATCAGTGTCAAATTTGTCGCAGGGTATCCTTGGCCCAAGGGCTACCATTTATACTAAAATAAGGGTTGGGACCCTAAAACAAGGGGAGATAATCAGGAAAACAAAACCAAAAGTACTGGTTGCTAAAAAATCTTCTTCTCCAGAACCACTGGGCAGATTTTCACCAAACTTACATACAAGGATTAGGATATGTTGAAGATTAAAAATTGTTCAAGGCATGACCCTGGGGCAAAGAGCGTGGTCTCAAGGTCACTTCAAATTTGACCTAAATTTACAATTAATAAAAACGTGTATATTTTGCTTACTATAAGGACTAGGATCATCAAATCTTGTAAGTTGATGCATCTTACGACTTCACATCATGTTAACTCAAAAGTAGGTCACGGTGACCTACTTTTTAAATTTTGCGGGGATTTGTTTTCAAATTGATTTGAAGGCATATTTTGGACACTTTAAGGCCTATGATCATCAAACTTTGTCAGTTGATGCATCTTGGGTCCTCAAACACTGTCAACTTAAAAGTAGGTCACTGTGACCTACTTTTTGAACTTTATGACTTATCCTTTTAAAAACATTAAATCCCATTATTTCAGACACTGTGAGGTTTAGAATCATCAAAACTTGTACTTTGATGCATCTTGGGACTTTAAAATATATTTATGAAAAAGTAGGTCACTGTGACCTACTTTTTGAATTTTGCTGACTTTTGTTTTCAAATTGTTTAAATCGCATATTTTGATTACCTTCAGACCTACAATCATCAAACTTGATCAGTAGATGCATCTTGGGTCTTTGAAAAATGTCGACCAAAATATAGGTCACGGTGACCTACTTTCGACATTTTATGGCTATATTTAAGTATCTTAGGTATTTATTGGCTTAGAATCTTTAAACTTTGTGAGTCGATGCATATTTGGTTTTCGGAGAGTGACGACCAAAAAGTAGGTCACGGTGACCTACTTTTGACATTTTATGGCTTTATTTAAGTATCTCCAGTACTAATTGGCTTAGCATGATCAAACTTTGTGAGTTGATGCATCTTGGGTTTTCAGAGAGTTACAACCAAAAAGTAGGTCATTGTGACCTACTTTTGACCTTTTGTGACTAAAATTAAGTATCTCTGGTACTTATTGACCTAAAATGATCAAACTTTGTCAGTTGATGCATCTTGGGTCTTCAGAGATTGTCGACCAAAAATTAGGTCACAGTGACCTACTTTTGACATTTTATGGCTATATTTAAGTATCTCAGGCACTAATTGGCTAAGAATCATCAAACTTTGTCAGTTGAGGCATCTTGGGTTTTCGGAGAATGTCGATCAAAAAGTAGGTCACGGTGACCTACTTTTGAATATCTCAGGTATGTATTAGCTTAGAATCATCAAACTTGGTCAGTTTAGGCACCTTGGGTTTTCAGAGAATGTCGACCCAAAAGTAGGTCACTGTGACCTACTTTTGACATTTTATGGCTATATTTAATTATATCTGGTACTTATTGGCTCGAAATTATCAAACTTTGTCAGTTGAGGCATCTTAAGGTTTCATTGAATGTCCAACAAGAAGTAGGTCACGGTGACCTAATTTTGAATATCTCGAGTACTTATTGGCTTAGAATCTTCAAATTTTGTCAGTTTAGGCATTTTTGGTTTTTGAATAACGTCGACCAAAAAGTAGGTCACCGTGACCTACTTTTGACATTTGTTGGCTATATTTGATTATCTCTGGTACTAATTGGCTTAGAATCGTCAAACTTTGTAAGATGATGCATCTTGGGTTTTCAGAGAATGTTGACCAAAAGTAAGTCATGGTGACCTACTTTTGAATATCTCAGGTACTCATCAGTCTTTGTCAATTTATGTATCTTGAGTCCTCAGAAAATTTCAATCAAAAGGTAGGTCACTGTGACCTACTTTATGGTATTTTATCATTATATTATATCTTCAGTCTTAACTGGCTAAATATTATCAAACTTTGTAAGTTGATGCATTTTGGGTCTTATGATACTAATAGAGTTGGAGGCTTCTAATAAAAGTGATAGATTGTACAATTTATCAGAAGAGCGATTCAAGGCCCTTGGGCCTCTTGTTTTCGATTTCATGATGTGATCAATCGATTGGGTTACGTGATTATTTGCACAATCGCCCAAGGCGTTTATGCATAAATTAATCACGCAAGCCAATCGATTGATCATCGTCATGAAATTGAAAAATCTGACAGTTATCCCTTATATTTACATGCTTTGATTCCGCCAATACACGTGCTCCAAGCCCTGCTTCTGTCTAGCTGTTTGTTCCGCCCTGCACGTGTTTTGTTTTTTTTGAACCGGGCCAAAACATTGATGGGGAAATAAAGTACATTTACAAAATTCAATTTTATCTAGCACAAACACATTGGAAATGTAAATATTGCTGCATAAGTCAGATTTCTATTCAGATAAACTTCTTAGAAATACGAGGGTTGTTCAATAAATAATGTCCTGAACTTTATGAAATACAATACAGATATCATATGACATTAAACTTGACTTTCTCCCATTATTAAATCTTTAATGAATTTATGACAATTAATGTGACCACTTTTCATCACATAGTTTCATTATGAGAAGCTGAGAAACAAGGGCTATTCGAGACACTGCATTATAAATGAATGGTAAAGAATCAGTAAAATAGAGTGAAAATAAAAGCTTCATTAAAGCTGATGTAAAACTTGTTAAAAATCCCAAAGAAATATTCACTGAAATATGTGACATTTACAGCAGCCCATGACTGTTTTATAGACAAATAATAAGGTGGATTTCAATGAAAAAAATTATATAATGTGCATCAAAAATGGGTACCGTCCTTGCCAACAAAAATTATAACATCTTGTGTACTGTTTGCCAAATTTCAACAAATAATATTTGATGATGTATGATTGACTTTAAGACACATAGCAAATTTGATAGACATCATAGCGGGAGTAGTTTACAATGCTTTTAAGAAACGTTTGACGGTAAAAAAAAAAAAGCTTGGTACTCAAAGGTCACCGTATATTTTGAAAAATGAGTGAAAACGACAGCGTGTCCGAATGCCTTAACAAATATTTTAAAATATCAGTAATTGCAGTTATCCACGTTTGTTTGATATTCCAACAGAAAATGAAACATGAATCTATTGCTTAAAACCCTAAAAACAAAATTTACCATAAGATGTACTAGTAGTATAAGGATTCCCGCTAGGACCGCATTCTGATTGGTTGAGAGAAATCACGTGATCAGTTCTGATTGGTGGAGGGGATAGGTGGGTCAACTGAGTGCAGTGCTAACCCTAACCCCTAGCCCCCTAACCCTAACCCTAACCCTAACCCTAACTAGCCCTAACTAACCCTAACCCTAGCCCTAACCCTAGCCCCTAACCCTAACCCTAACTAACCCTAACCCTAACCTAACCCTAACCCTAACCCTAACTAGCCCTAACTAACCCTAGTCCCCTAACCCTAACTAAC